>NC_073745.1:256965584-257239323 GCF_029784135.1 Toxorhynchites rutilus septentrionalis
TTTTCACCGTGAAGTGATGCTCGTGACCAGGCCCAATATCTATCTTCAAGCGGTTCATCTCCTCCAGCGACTTCTTCGCATAATGGACGGAGACCAGGTCCGGTTAAAGAAGCACATCTTTGTCCGGATGATATTTTTGGATGGAAGAAGCAACTTCCAACAGGCACTTTGTGCCATTAATCTCCCCGTTCACCGCATGTCTCGAGAAGAAGAAGAGCGGCTTTGACATACCCTTTTCGCTGATTGTTAGGGTAGGTTTAGACTAGTGATATATTCATGTGAAGAAATATGATGAGATTTATAGAAATCGCATCAACCGTTTACACTAGGTGAACTTCTATAATGAATATATTCATATTTTCGGTGAATTTATTCACCTGAAGTAGAACTGCATCCAACATAAGTGATTTCTCACCAGTGAGAAATTCACAAGCGTTTACATATGCTGAATTTATTCAAGTTATATATACCTCGAATAAGTGTATCATATTTATTCTCACCCGTTTACACCTATTTTCACGTGAATAAATCCATCTATAGCTATAGATCTCCCGAATGTAAACCCGCCATTAGTCACAGAAGCACCTTCTTTGGGAACTTGGATCTCTGTCAGTCTTTACCATCCAGCGTTAAATACGTCCCGTCGTCCATGACAACCGCGACGTTCCGCTTCACCGGAAAAATTTCATTCTCCGTCACTCTCAGTCTTTGTTTCTGTGTCACAGTTTGCTGTTCCGACACGGCCGGTCTTGACTCACTTATTCGCATGATGATGTCCATCTCCTCTAGGCAACTGCAACCCGATCTGTGTCGGCGCAGCCCGATCTGTATCGGCGATGCCAATCGCATCTCCAATTCTGCTCTGCAAATTGAGACAACTCAAATGTGATGAAATCGTTAAGTTTTCATCTGTCATCAGAAACTGCATAATCGCTAGCAGCGATGCCGTTTCTTCAACTACTGAAATAAATCATATGTGGAGCAATTTATGAAAAACGTTTCTCAAATAAACAACTTTACATGAGATTTTTCTTAACATGAGCGAAATTAGAAAATAAAACTTTCACAATAATTAGCCAAAACTGAAACTGAAATAAACAAATTTTCCATTTCAGTTATCCATTCTATTTTTTGGCATTTAAATCTTCGTATAGCCCACCTTCATAGAATATTTATCACAGTTCGTTTTTGAGGAAGAATTGGGGCGATATTCACTCAACTAACGGTTCATCAAGTCATCAAGTCATAAAATTTAGTTCGTGGTTGCGCAATGTATATTTGTTCACATTGATGGAATAATCTTTAAAACCTCAAGATACGTTAAATGAATGCTCTATATATAACAATTATTATAAATAATCTATCAAGCATTGCTCAAAATGAAGTAATGAATTTTAGTTTTCTTCAATATGATTGTGAAGACATTTGAAGACATTTTTTCGTACCATGTGAAAACATCTGAAAACATCACCTGGCATCCAAGATAGAAACTCAACGAACGCAGAAAATAAAATGTCAACAGCAATTGAACGAAAAGGTTGCCGGCACAATTCGCGCGCGACTCGACATGCTAGGTTGAATCAAAAAAGTTGGTTCGTCCTAAGTTGCTAGGTGCCTAGTGTGTTTGCTCCCATTTGATTACACATGCTATGACCTATTCGTTAAGTTGCTTTCCAACTTAGGTTGCCTAGTGTGTAGATGCCCTTAAGGTCTGATTCATGCGGATAGAATCGAATTGGTTGTTAGAAAGTATCCAATAGAAATGTCAAAAGAGATCCAATAATCAGGAGAGGAAAAACGTGTTACTCTTCTTATAATGATCTACTACATAGATAAAGTATTTTCATCAAAGGCAAAATGAATCAAAATCAATAAAAATGCAAATGCATCAATTGATGCTAGCGTTCATAATCATGAAGATATAGCTGATATTTTGGCAGGAACTGAAATTTCAGTATAATTGATATAAATTAAACCCATTTACGATTCAATTTCACTTCCCGCCAAAATTTATTATTTTTCATGTGTTCCCGGATGCTACAAAAATATTTTTCTTTCGTTAAAACAAAAATATGAACTACACAAATTACAACATTTATTCAATTCGAGTTCGTATAAAAGACAATAAAAATCAGATTCAATGAACAATACTTAAATGAACATATTTTCACATTTCATGCAATTTGTAATTAGAATATTCTGAATGTATCAAAATTGTATCATACAAACAGAAAAACTACCTTTGATTTTGGCAAAACATTTTGGTGTTTTGACTTTTCCCTGGACCGAAGGGTAGAATTTTGCATGACTATTGAAAACTTTCGGAATTCCGCACTCAGATTCTGCGATGTTGTCATCACTCCATGGATCAGCATCTTCCCGTATGAAATCCACTTAGTTTTGAATATAGCGGCAAAATCATCTGCGCTACATATTGGTAATTAGGCCGATTATTTGACAATCGGCCTAATTATTGGAAAGGGGTTTAGAAGTTTCACCATGTTCCCTTTTCGGTTGAGCTGAAACAATGCTACTCCACAGACACGAGAACCCTTGCTCGGAATAAGTTTGTCGTCTCCACGAAAACCGGCACAGTGCATTTGTATGAACGCATTCGAGGGAAAGCGATGGAAGCTTACGCAATTATTACGCAAATAAATATTACTCGTATTCGGACAGTCTTTCACTGAACAGTGCATTTTTAACCCCCCTGTACTCGCGTGCAAAATCATAAAGTGCGCTACGCATACACCGTCCTGTCATCGTGAAGTCAACGTAAAGGGATGAAATGTCAAATATTCTCCCATGAAAATCATATGGTAGCATTCACATTAGAGATGGGCAAACCGTTCACGAACGGTACGAAAGAACTAGTTCGCCGAAAAGAGTGAACGAGCGGTTTTCAAAGAACGATAGTTCTCCCCCCGAACTGAATGCGAGCGAACGGTTTGTGAACGAACTGATTCCGTAAGAACGGTTTGCGAGTGAACTGTTGGAGAGTGAACTGTTTGTGAACGAACTGTTTGCGAGTGAACTGTATGGGAAAGAACTGAGTGAGAGTGAACTGTTTGGGAACGAACTGTTTGAGAACGAAGTGTTTGCGGGCAAATTGTTTGCGAACGAACGAGTGCAGCTGAACTGATTTGCGCTGGGCGGGATGGATAAATATAACGAGAATGCTTGTAAGGAAAATAAAACGATTTGTCTTTATGAACAAAATGCGTGTAACGCAGGGTTTATTTTGTTAATGTATTCTCAATTTTGGGTTGAAAAATTAAATTAGATTTTTAAAAGTTTTAAAAGCAAAACTTCATATACATATCATATACTTTCCAATTATCAGAAAAAATCTGGGGGAAGCTCGGGTGATTCATGGATTAAGTAAACATAAAATTTTATAGTGAGGGTATGTTGAGAAAAAAGTTTTTTCGTTGCTTTCAATTCATTGTTTGGCCTATTGCGTGAACCTGTGTGTTTTCCAAAAAGAGTATATGAAAAATTGCACATATTTTGTGCGCATCAAATTATTACATAAACTTTTGTTTATGTAATATATTTTCACATACAGTTTGCGACTTTTAATGAAGCAGCTTATCTTTCCCCACGACATTTCAAAAATATAAATCCCATACGTACACTATCCAATCCAACGATATCAATATTGATGCTGCTGTCTATTGATGTTGGGTTCCAGCCAACATTTTGTGTTGTTCCTAGTTACTTGTTACTGTTCAAGTTACTTGTACCAGTATCGAACAAGTAATTGGCCTCTAACTTGAACAGAGTGTCTGTTCTCTATTCAATGGATAAAGGGTGTGTCACATCAAATTGCATCACGGAAAAAACGCTGTAGAAATTCGCCCAGTAGACCGATCCTTTTGAAAATTTTAGACAGTAAAATAAAAACTATTAAACAACTTTTGGCATTTTCTTTTTAATCATACTTCGAGCCCAAGCCCGTATGCTCGCACCTTCCTCTTTACCCCGTCCATAAGGTTCTGTACAACGTCAGGTTGTAGTTCTTTTTTAACAGAAATCCATTTTCTCTTGAAGTCCGCCTCCGATTTGACAACTTTTGGGTTCTTCCGGAGGGCCTGCTTCATAATCGCCCAATATTTCTCTATTGGGCGAAGCTCCGGCGCGTTGGGCGGGTTCATTTCCTTTGGCACGAAGGTGACCCCGTTGGCTTCATACCACTCCAACACGTCCTTTGAATAGTGGCACGAAGCGAGATCCGGCCAGAAGATGGTCGGGCCCTCGTGCTGCTTCAATAATGGTAGTAAGCGCTTCTGTAGGCACTCCTTAAGGTAAACCTGCCCGTTTACCGTGCCGGTCATCACGAAGGGGGCGCTCCGCTTTCCGCAAGAGCAGATCGCTTGCCACACCATGTACTTTTTGACAAACTTGGATAGTTTCTGCTTGCGAATCTCCTCCGGAACGCTGAATTTGTCCTCTGCGGAGAAGAACAACAAGCCCGGCAGCTGACGAAAGTCCGCTTTGACGTAGGTTTCGTCGTCCATTACCAGGCAATGCGGCTTCGTCAGCATTTCGGTGTACAGCTTCCGGGCTCGCGTCTTCCCCACCATGTTTTGCCTTTCGTCGCGGTTAGGAGCCTTCTGAACCTTGTATGTACGCAGGCCCTCCCGCTGCTTGGTCCGCTGGACGAATGAACTTGACAAATTCAGTTTATTGGCGACATCCCGGACCGAACTTCTCGGATCACGTCTAAACTGCTTAACTACGCGCTTGTGATCTTTTTCACTGACGGAGCATCCATTTTTGCCGTTCTTCACCTTCCGGTCGATGGTTAGGTTCTCGAAGTATCGTTTTAGTACTCTGCTGACCGTGGATTGGACGATTCCCAGCATCTTACCGATGTCCCGATGTGACAATTCCGGATTCTCGAAATGAGTGTACAAGATTAATTCACGACGCTCTTTTTCGTTCGACGACAATTTACGAAAAATTGACAGTGAAGCATGGCCAACGTGATATATACACTCTTATCTGATTATAAAACCAAAGCTGAAGATATAATTCCTAAAAATTAAATTTCTACAGCGTTTTTTCCGTGATGCAATTTGATGTGACACACCCTTTACTTCAACTAGAGCGCTGACTGGCATCGTCTAAAGGCTGATTTTGAGACACTCTCCTTGAGAAACGACACTCCCTTAATCTAATTTATATGTCAAACACCAGCAGTATTGCCAAACGGTTTGTAAAACCTAGCACTACAATATTTTGCGCACTATTTTGCTTCAAATTTATTCATGTACCACAGAAGTCAAAACACACAAAATTCAAGTCTCAGGATTTCCTTTGATTTAAACATCCGACGCAACTGCTTTTCTATAATATATGGCAAATTAGCAACACAGAAGACAACTAATTTAATAATAATGGTTGGAGTAAAAGGAAATGTCGTATTTCTGATCGAAATTTAACGCTTTATTTAACATACTTAAAATTATCCAATTTAAGACAAATATGCGCCGTTTTGTTCGCAAACTTGTTGCCATTTAGAAGGCAACTTCATTATCCTCCCCTCCATATATCCACTTTTCATCACCAGTCACACTCTTCTTCAAAAATGGGTCGAGTTCGTTCCGTTTCAGCAGTGCATCGCAGGCGTTGATTCGGTCTAAAAGTTTTTTTTTGCGTAAACTCGTGTGGAACCCATACATCCAGCTTTTTTTGGAATCCAATCTTCTGCAAATGGTTCCAAACGGTTTTATGGTCTATGTCCAGTTCCTGGCCAATCGAGCGAGTGCTCACATGCCGGTCTGCTTGGATGATTTCAACGATTTTATCGGTTTCCACGACGATTGGCCTACCAGTTCGGGGTGTATCTTCGACAGTCACTATACCAAAACGAAATCGGCCAAACCAACGCTGTCCTATGCGAATCGTTACAGTATCGGATCCATAAACTACACGATTTTTTTTCGGTCACCTTCGTTGCAGTTTTACCTCGCAGGTAGTAAAAACGTTAAATATGGCGAATTTCTTGCTTGGTGGACTCCATTTTTGACGCGCTATAACTTGAGACTGAAAAGGACAATCACAACACTTGTAGCACAGATTGTCGTTCTTAAATAGCCGTAGAGTATGACCCGATGCGATAAGTACAACACAAGATATGTTTAAATGTTGTCATATATTGACAATATACGACATTTCTTTTTCCCCAACCCAATACAATATCTATTTTTGTGCATAGAATAATCAATTATACAATTTCCATTTTGTTCGATGACATTTTTCCATCTTTCTGGCAGCTTCATAATTCCACGCTTGTACAAAAAACTGATTCAAGTGCGATTCCACAGTTTCATCATCATTGAAAGTTGTACTATTCAAGTAGTTCTGCAAAGATCGAAACAAATAGAAATCTGATGGTGCAAGGTCAGGGCTATATGGTGGAAGTAACGTTAATTCCCAACCAAGCTCCATTAATTTTAAGCGGGTGACCAAAGATGTGTGTGTGGTCTGGCGTTATCCTGGTGGAAGATGGCACCCTTACGGTTAACGAGACTTCCGTATTGATCCAAGGCTCAACAAATATCACTCCTTTCCAATTCAAAATAGAGCTTGAGTTTGAGCTTGGGTACACTGTACATTTCGTAGTTGCTCTCCGTGATTGACCTGAACCAGCGAAATTGCACAAAGGACACGCTGAATGACGCTTGGGAGCAGCAAACCATTTTCACTCATTGTGCAAGTTTCGGTAATTCGCACTCCTTTCCATAACAAAATTGGAAGCAAAATCTTCTTTTGCTGAATATCAGCTTTCGAAGTGGTTTGTGGTGGATCATCATGCTTGGACCATGATCGTTTTCGATTAACATTATTGTAAACAATCCATTTTTCCTCGCCAATAATTATTCGCTTCGAAAAAAGATTGAACTAATTGCGTTTGAGATGCATATCTCAAACATCGAGATAAAGCGTAATGAATTTCTTCCAATTCATGCGGTACCCAAATCATGTTTTTTAACGAATCCAAGGCGTTTTATAAAGGGTTTTTCTTTAAGAGCGGTACAATTTTTTTTTAAATAAAACAAAAACGGTTTTTTTTATCCCTTTTGTTTTTATTTTAGGCTCTTTAGCATTTTAGCTGTAACAGAGCCGAATTTTAATCGTGTACATGTCACATATTTATCATATCTATAATTAGCACATTACACAGTTGCCATTTTTCGGCGTTAGAGTATCCCCTTCTATACCATTGCAAATGGTACAAATTTACACAGTAGCCTAGTTTTCTATCTGTTCTTCCATTATCCAGTTAGGACTGGACAGCGGAGACAGTCGTTGATCCATTGTTGAGTTATTTATAGAAAAGCAGCCCGATGTTTCTTGCAGAGCAGAGCAGTTGTATGGATGAATCGATCTTATTTCGACCGTGGATCGATCTCCATCGCTGATGATTGTTGCGTGGACGTAGTTATTCTGTAACAACACAAAGATGGTCAATGGGGGCCCTGTGTTTTGAACTCACGATCGATCGCTTACTAAGCGAACGCGCAACCAATGTGGCTACGGAGAATCGTCGTTGGCTTGTTGGCATAGACCATAGACTTGACGTAGCTCCACAGGAAATAGGAAACGGCGTCAAATCGTAGGAACGATGCGGCCAATTGACTGGACCATTTCGTGAGATAACACGCTCACCAAACTTGGTTTTCAATAAATCGCTTGTTAGAATCGCTGTGTGGCTTGTGGCGCCGTCCTGTTGAAATCACCTTTTGTCCAAATCCATATCATCCAATTCGGGCCAAAAATATTCGGCGGTAGCGATTCCCATTCACAGTATCGTGCCGCTCTTGATCATCACGGAAGAAATACGGCCCAATGACGCCGCCGGACCATAAACCGCACTATTTTTTCGGGATGCAATGGTGACTCATGGAGTACTGACCAATAACGCATATTTTGCTTGTTGACGAAGCCATTCAGCCCGAAATGAGCCTCATCGCTAAAGATTATTTTTCGATGAAAATCCGGATCATTTTCAAATTGTTACTCAGCCCAATTCACGAACATACGACGCTTCTGGTGGTCAAGCGGCTTCAATTCTTGCATCAATTCTATCTTGTAAGGATGTAGGCCAAGATCTTTTCGCGAAATTCGCCACGAAAAGACACTTGAGAACGACGTGTGAGAGACTGATTTGGTTCTCCTAAAGTAGAGGCCATTGACTCCGAATTTCGGTAGTAAATTTTAACTTTTGTATTTCTACTTTTGTAGCGTCCCTATTGAAATACCCGTTACATGCTTCTTATACATGCTACATCTTTTAAAATTCGTGTCTCTTCTTAATCCTAGCCAGATTCCATGCTAAATGTGTCACTAAATCCAAAGGAAATCAGAATATTACCACAGAATGCATGGAACTTCAAAATAGAAACCTACTTCGAATCTAATTGTGAATTACAATATTCGTATTCGTTTAGTTTTTTTTTTGTAACAAACGTTAGAGAAACGGGAGTACCACAATAGTATCATCAGAACAACATGAACATTCATGAATATTGTAGATTCAATTCGAAAGAGATCTTGTATCGACAGTGATTTGCGTTGTTATTTTGAATTGTTGAACAAATTTAGAACAGAATACATTCCCAAAATTTTCTTGCAACGTCCATATCTCGTCGAACATTGAGTTAAATTATGTGCATTTGATTTCAACATATAAAAACCGTTTGTGAGTGAGAAAGGTTGAAAGGTATTTCGAGGTCAATTGCGATTGATTGCTCCAAATATAATGCTGCACCATGAGCGACGGCATTGTTCGACGGCTTTTCCGTGAGATACAGGTAAAAAAATACCACGTGGATTGAATTTCATATGATAGCCCAAATCACAAGAGAGATACATTCGTTTGTATCATTTTTTTTGAACGGCGATGTATTTCGAGCATAATTAGGTGCACTTCATTCTAGCATGCTCTAACGATTAGCTTTATACCCAGCCAGAGCATGCAAAAGGGCCTCCATCGATTTCCGCTTATGAGTTAACCCCATTATCGAAGACCACCGATGCCATTTTTGCGCTCCATATTTGACCTACATTACTTTTGCCAAACGGAATTCGCTAACATATTGACACCGCGCCAGAATGTGGTCACAAGGTTGGAAGACGAGGAATGTAAAACACAGAATAGAGGGAAAAAATTAAAGTAAGGACACCGCAAAACATCAAATCAACCCAACAATCGAACTAAGCATGGCAGAACTAAATGCAAACAAAAACGAGAGATAGAGGATTTAATGTCATTACGTTCTTTCAGTTGATCGGTTTCTATTTTTTCATATCCATACGTATATAACTGTTGGCTGTCTCGTTAATGGTGGATCAGATTAATATTACTGCCACGTTGTTCGCCATTGTCACTAGGATAGTGTCCAGATGGAGGGAATTTTTTTGTTGTGTAATGTGAACGCAGGATTTTATACACCACACAAATGGAGAGAGAGAGAGAAAGAGTTTAATTAGGGACACTTTGGCGCAACGTGGCGGAAAAGCAAGCAAAGTATGTAATTCAAATGAAAAGCGCCAGTATGCAGTATCATATTAAGCCCCGTCAAAGCAGGAAAATAACACAGTAAATAAGCGAAAGCCTAGGGAATGTTATATTGATTTATACGGATGACAGAGACACAGAGCCAGAAAAATGATGTTTTCCTTTCTTACTGTTTAAATTATTTATTTTAAATAATATTGACATAAACTAGTAAGGAAGCTGTAATAATAATTATAAATAAAACAACAAATGGAAACCAATTTGTAGAGAAGTAGTGAGTAAATTAATAATAAATGATTATCATTAAAACACATCGAGAATATTTTATGAATGTGGGATATCACAGACCTCCGAAGCTATCTCCATAACAACCATGGATCTTCAGAATCTCACACAGTATTTGTATCGTTAGTTACCGATACTATAGGTGTGCGAGGGTCCATAATAATACGACAGCTAATGGAACAACAATATGGAAACGGAAGATTGACATACGGTAAATGGATATGTCCGGACCAACAATGTGAGAATCAATCAACCGAAAAGGGAAACGTAATGCGTGCGTGAATGAAACTGTTTTGGGTTGAGTGGGAGCGAAAAAAATGTAGGTAGAATGCACATGGTTTCACTTGTTACTAGCCCCGTAATTCATGCCATGAAATCTTGAAGAATAAATGAATATATACGTAGCAAACAGATGTATGTAACTTTTATACTTTTATAATTTCAGCATTTTTAAATATATTCTCGTTTGATCTACTCTCCACTGAAATGGTGGAAGAAGTTAGCATTTGGAACTGACCATGGTTCATTTATAGGTCTAGAAAAAAACTTTTGTGACTAAAAAATGTAATGGGTGATTTTTTTTGCTGTTGGGGTTTTCGGTGCATTTTTTTTGACAAATCAAGTGTGATTTGTGCCATGTATCAAAAGTAAAGTTGTGTAGTTTTCATTGCCATTTGATTATGAAAAGACTTACAAACGAACAATGGTTGAATTTCATTATAAAAATCAATGATGCCTCACGATGACCAACTGCTTCGTGCTTTGGGGAGAAACTGCCAGTACGAACAAAGTATTAGACGTAGTTTTACTGATAAGGACGTCGATTTCTGTTTGTAGAAGGTCCAATAAACGTATGATTTTAAGAAAATTTTGTCCATTAAATTGTATTTTGTTTTTTTTCTATCGTCAACCGAAATTAGTCCATCTTTCTAATACAAACGTTAATTGAATATTTTTTGTGCGTAATATTTCATATTTTCTTCATTAGGAGATTTTCAGCCGAAGTTTGCTGAGTTTATTTCCCTGAAAATAGATTTTACAAGGCTTTATTACATCTATATTAATTCTTTTTTCCTCTATTATTAGTGACTTTCAACACATTTTGGTTGGTTCGTCACTTTTACTTTCATTTTTGGAAGAATGGCGGGAGTGAGAATTGAACTCGTGACCTTGAGCGTGAGAGGTATGGATGTTACCACTACGCCAGATCGCCTCCCTCTATATTAATATTAATATATTTAGATTACATCTATATTAGTATTAGGCGGAATCGACGGTCGGAGGCGATGTTCGATCCAGGAGCTTATATTTTTCTGAGAATTTAAAAATGCGTTTTTGAAAAAAATCAGCTTAAATTTTTAAAATAATATTTTAGTGTAAATTTCATTTTTTAAATATTTTGAAAATTGAAATAAGTTCCTATATTCCTTTTTTCGATCAAAATTTTATAGGTCTTATTGTTTATAAGTTAACTTTCTTGTAAAAATTTTAGAAAAAAACTTATTTTCAAAAAGGAGTTTTTTTAGATTTCAAGTATGCAAAGTTGCTTAAGCCCGGTGGGACTGACGTTGAGCGTTTCATTAGAAAAAACGTTGAGCAATGGGACTGATAGTCAGGTATGGGCAAAATCGCATCGAAATTCGTTCAACAACACTCATTCACAGATAAAACTCACCATTCTATTCTCCGTTCATGCCTCACTTTATTTGAGACAGAAATATTCACCATCATCTTCGCAAAGTTCATTCCTGATTTGAACGGAAAAATACTGTCTTGATTCCGCTCATCTATTCTCAGAGAATTTTGCATTCCCTCATTTGCCTCTCGGAATGACGTTAAATGGTGAGAGAATCAAATAGGAAACTTTTGCTTGAGTCAGCGAGTGTCTCTGTAAAATCATTCGTTTTTCACTCAATGAGCAATCATTGAGTCTCGATCGCGGCAGTAAAATATAGATAGATAGTTGAAATCGAGTTGTTTCCTGTGCAATATTGGCGATCTAACGCAAAACGTAATCGATCGGTAAGATATCTGGATTTTGTTTTTGAACTAAGAAAATGATGCTAATGTAACCTAAAACTCAAAACACGTATATTTTACTTCCGGGCTTTCCCATACATCCAGCTTTTTTTGGAATCCAATCTTCTGCAAATGGTTCCAAACGGTTTTATGGTCTATGTCCAGTTCCTGGCCAATCGAGCGAGTGCTCACATGCCGGTCTGCTTGGATGATTTCAACGATTTTATCGGTTTCCACGACGATTGGCCTACCAGTTCGGGGTGTATCTTCGACAGTCACTATACCAAAACGAAATCGGCCAAACCAACGCTGTCCTATGCGAATCGTTACAGTATCGGATCCATAAACTACACGATTTTTTTTCGGTCACCTTCGTTGCAGTTTTACCTCGCAGGTAGTAAAAACGTTAAATATGGCGAATTTCTTGCTTGGTGGACTCCATTTTTGACGCGCTATAACTTGAGACTGAAAAGGACAATCACAACACTTGTAGCACAGATTGTCGTTCTTAAATAGCCGTAGAGTATGACCCGATGCGATAAGTACAACACAAGATATGTTTAAATGTTGTCATATATTGACAATATACGACATTTCTTTTTCCCCAACCCAATACAATATCTATTTTTGTGCATAGAATAATCAATTATACAATTTCCATTTTGTTCGATGACATTTTTCCATCTTTCTGGCAGCTTCATAATTCCACGCTTGTACAAAAAACTGATTCAAGTGCGATTCCACAGTTTCATCATCATTGAAAGTTGTACTATTCAAGTAGTTCTGCAAAGATCGAAACAAATAGAAATCTGATGGTGCAAGGTCAGGGCTATATGGTGGAAGTAACGTTAATTCCCAACCAAGCTCCATTAATTTTAAGCGGGTGACCAAAGATGTGTGTGTGGTCTGGCGTTATCCTGGTGGAAGATGGCACCCTTACGGTTAACGAGACTTCCGTATTGATCCAAGGCTCAACAAATATCACTCCTTTCCAATTCAAAATAGAGCTTGAGTTTGAGCTTGGGTACACTGTACATTTCGTAGTTGCTCTCCGTGATTGACCTGAACCAGCGAAATTGCACAAAGGACACGCTGAATGACGCTTGGGAGCAGCAAACCATTTTCACTCATTGTGCAAGTTTCGGTAATTCGCACTCCTTTCCATAACAAAATTGGAAGCAAAATCTTCTTTTGCTGAATATCAGCTTTCGAAGTGGTTTGTGGTGGATCATCATGCTTGGACCATGATCGTTTTCGATTAACATTATTGTAAACAATCCATTTTTCCTCGCCAATAATTATTCGCTTCGAAAAAAGATTGAACTAATTGCGTTTGAGATGCATATCTCAAACATCGAGATAAAGCGTAATGAATTTCTTCCAATTCATGCGGTACCCAAATCATGTTTTTTAACGAATCCAAGGCGTTTTATAAAGGGTTTTTCTTTAAGAGCGGTACAATTTTTTTTTAAATAAAACAAAAACGGTTTTTTTTATCCCTTTTGTTTTTATTTTAGGCTCTTTAGCATTTTAGCTGTAACAGAGCCGAATTTTAATCGTGTACATGTCACATATTTATCATATCTATAATTAGCACATTACACAGTTGCCATTTTTCGGCGTTAGAGTATCCCCTTCTATACCATTGCAAATGGTACAAATTTACACAGTAGCCTAGTTTTCTATCTGTTCTTCCATTATCCAGTTAGGACTGGACAGCGGAGACAGTCGTTGATCCATTGTTGAGTTATTTATAGAAAAGCAGCCCGATGTTTCTTGCAGAGCAGAGCAGTTGTATGGATGAATCGATCTTATTTCGACCGTGGATCGATCTCCATCGCTGATGATTGTTGCGTGGACGTAGTTATTCTGTAACAACACAAAGATGGTCAATGGGGGCCCTGTGTTTTGAACTCACGATCGATCGCTTACTAAGCGAACGCGCAACCAATGTGGCTACGGAGAATCGTCGTTGGCTTGTTGGCATAGACCATAGACTTGACGTAGCTCCACAGGAAATAGGAAACGGCGTCAAATCGTAGGAACGATGCGGCCAATTGACTGGACCATTTCGTGAGATAACACGCTCACCAAACTTGGTTTTCAATAAATCGCTTGTTAGAATCGCTGTGTGGCTTGTGGCGCCGTCCTGTTGAAATCACCTTTTGTCCAAATCCATATCATCCAATTCGGGCCAAAAATATTCGGCGGTAGCGATTCCCATTCACAGTATCGTGCCGCTCTTGATCATCACGGAAGAAATACGGCCCAATGACGCCGCCGGACCATAAACCGCACTATTTTTTCGGGATGCAATGGTGACTCATGGAGTACTGACCAATAACGCATATTTTGCTTGTTGACGAAGCCATTCAGCCCGAAATGAGCCTCATCGCTAAAGATTATTTTTCGATGAAAATCCGGATCATTTTCAAATTGTTACTCAGCCCAATTCACGAACATACGACGCTTCTGGTGGTCAAGCGGCTTCAATTCTTGCATCAATTCTATCTTGTAAGGATGTAGGCCAAGATCTTTTCGCGAAATTCGCCACGAAAAGACACTTGAGAACGACGTGTGAGAGACTGATTTGGTTCTCCTAAAGTAGAGGCCATTGACTCCGAATTTCGGTAGTAAATTTTAACTTTTGTATTTCTACTTTTGTAGCGTCCCTATTGAAATACCCGTTACATGCTTCTTATACATGCTACATCTTTTAAAATTCGTGTCTCTTCTTAATCCTAGCCAGATTCCATGCTAAATGTGTCACTAAATCCAAAGGAAATCAGAATATTACCACAGAATGCATGGAACTTCAAAATAGAAACCTACTTCGAATCTAATTGTGAATTACAATATTCGTATTCGTTTAGTTTTTTTTTTGTAACAAACGTTAGAGAAACGGGAGTACCACAATAGTATCATCAGAACAACATGAACATTCATGAATATTGTAGATTCAATTCGAAAGAGATCTTGTATCGACAGTGATTTGCGTTGTTATTTTGAATTGTTGAACAAATTTAGAACAGAATACATTCCCAAAATTTTCTTGCAACGTCCATATCTCGTCGAACATTGAGTTAAATTATGTGCATTTGATTTCAACATATAAAAACCGTTTGTGAGTGAGAAAGGTTGAAAGGTATTTCGAGGTCAATTGCGATTGATTGCTCCAAATATAATGCTGCACCATGAGCGACGGCATTGTTCGACGGCTTTTCCGTGAGATACAGGTAAAAAAATACCACGTGGATTGAATTTCATATGATAGCCCAAATCACAAGAGAGATACATTCGTTTGTATCATTTTTTTTGAACGGCGATGTATTTCGAGCATAATTAGGTGCACTTCATTCTAGCATGCTCTAACGATTAGCTTTATACCCAGCCAGAGCATGCAAAAGGGCCTCCATCGATTTCCGCTTATGAGTTAACCCCATTATCGAAGACCACCGATGCCATTTTTGCGCTCCATATTTGACCTACATTACTTTTGCCAAACGGAATTCGCTAACATATTGACACCGCGCCAGAATGTGGTCACAAGGTTGGAAGACGAGGAATGTAAAACACAGAATAGAGGGAAAAAATTAAAGTAAGGACACCGCAAAACATCAAATCAACCCAACAATCGAACTAAGCATGGCAGAACTAAATGCAAACAAAAACGAGAGATAGAGGATTTAATGTCATTACGTTCTTTCAGTTGATCGGTTTCTATTTTTTCATATCCATACGTATATAACTGTTGGCTGTCTCGTTAATGGTGGATCAGATTAATATTACTGCCACGTTGTTCGCCATTGTCACTAGGATAGTGTCCAGATGGAGGGAATTTTTTTGTTGTGTAATGTGAACGCAGGATTTTATACACCACACAAATGGAGAGAGAGAGAGAAAGAGTTTAATTAGGGACACTTTGGCGCAACGTGGCGGAAAAGCAAGCAAAGTATGTAATTCAAATGAAAAGCGCCAGTATGCAGTATCATATTAAGCCCCGTCAAAGCAGGAAAATAACACAGTAAATAAGCGAAAGCCTAGGGAATGTTATATTGATTTATACGGATGACAGAGACACAGAGCCAGAAAAATGATGTTTTCCTTTCTTACTGTTTAAATTATTTATTTTAAATAATATTGACATAAACTAGTAAGGAAGCTGTAATAATAATTATAAATAAAACAACAAATGGAAACCAATTTGTAGAGAAGTAGTGAGTAAATTAATAATAAATGATTATCATTAAAACACATCGAGAATATTTTATGAATGTGGGATATCACAGACCTCCGAAGCTATCTCCATAACAACCATGGATCTTCAGAATCTCACACAGTATTTGTATCGTTAGTTACCGATACTATAGGTGTGCGAGGGTCCATAATAATACGACAGCTAATGGAACAACAATATGGAAACGGAAGATTGACATACGGTAAATGGATATGTCCGGACCAACAATGTGAGAATCAATCAACCGAAAAGGGAAACGTAATGCGTGCGTGAATGAAACTGTTTTGGGTTGAGTGGGAGCGAAAAAAATGTAGGTAGAATGCACATGGTTTCACTTGTTACTAGCCCCGTAATTCATGCCATGAAATCTTGAAGAATAAATGAATATATACGTAGCAAACAGATGTATGTAACTTTTATACTTTTATAATTTCAGCATTTTTAAATATATTCTCGTTTGATCTACTCTCCACTGAAATGGTGGAAGAAGTTAGCATTTGGAACTGACCATGGTTCATTTATAGGTCTAGAAAAAAACTTTTGTGACTAAAAAATGTAATGGGTGATTTTTTTTGCTGTTGGGGTTTTCGGTGCATTTTTTTTGACAAATCAAGTGTGATTTGTGCCATGTATCAAAAGTAAAGTTGTGTAGTTTTCATTGCCATTTGATTATGAAAAGACTTACAAACGAACAATGGTTGAATTTCATTATAAAAATCAATGATGCCTCACGATGACCAACTGCTTCGTGCTTTGGGGAGAAACTGCCAGTACGAACAAAGTATTAGACGTAGTTTTACTGATAAGGACGTCGATTTCTGTTTGTAGAAGGTCCAATAAACGTATGATTTTAAGAAAATTTTGTCCATTAAATTGTATTTTGTTTTTTTTCTATCGTCAACCGAAATTAGTCCATCTTTCTAATACAAACGTTAATTGAATATTTTTTGTGCGTAATATTTCATATTTTCTTCATTAGGAGATTTTCAGCCGAAGTTTGCTGAGTTTATTTCCCTGAAAATAGATTTTACAAGGCTTTATTACATCTATATTAATTCTTTTTTCCTCTATTATTAGTGACTTTCAACACATTTTGGTTGGTTCGTCACTTTTACTTTCATTTTTGGAAGAATGGCGGGAGTGAGAATTGAACTCGTGACCTTGAGCGTGAGAGGTATGGATGTTACCACTACGCCAGATCGCCTCCCTCTATATTAATATTAATATATTTAGATTACATCTATATTAGTATTAGGCGGAATCGACGGTCGGAGGCGATGTTCGATCCAGGAGCTTATATTTTTCTGAGAATTTAAAAATGCGTTTTTGAAAAAAATCAGCTTAAATTTTTAAAATAATATTTTAGTGTAAATTTCATTTTTTAAATATTTTGAAAATTGAAATAAGTTCCTATATTCCTTTTTTCGATCAAAATTTTATAGGTCTTATTGTTTATAAGTTAACTTTCTTGTAAAAATTTTAGAAAAAAACTTATTTTCAAAAAGGAGTTTTTTTAGATTTCAAGTATGCAAAGTTGCTTAAGCCCGGTGGGACTGACGTTGAGCGTTTCATTAGAAAAAACGTTGAGCAATGGGACTGATAGTCAGGTATGGGCAAAATCGCATCGAAATTCGTTCAACAACACTCATTCACAGATAAAACTCACCATTCTATTCTCCGTTCATGCCTCACTTTATTTGAGACAGAAATATTCACCATCATCTTCGCAAAGTTCATTCCTGATTTGAACGGAAAAATACTGTCTTGATTCCGCTCATCTATTCTCAGAGAATTTTGCATTCCCTCATTTGCCTCTCGGAATGACGTTAAATGGTGAGAGAATCAAATAGGAAACTTTTGCTTGAGTCAGCGAGTGTCTCTGTAAAATCATTCGTTTTTCACTCAATGAGCAATCATTGAGTCTCGATCGCGGCAGTAAAATATAGATAGATAGTTGAAATCGAGTTGTTTCCTGTGCAATATTGGCGATCTAACGCAAAACGTAATCGATCGGTAAGATATCTGGATTTTGTTTTTGAACTAAGAAAATGATGCTAATGTAACCTAAAACTCAAAACACGTATATTTTACTTCCGGGCTTTCCCAGGTAGTTCTCACATGCAGGAATCGTGCAATTTTCTACTTGTGTTTGATTGTGCTGTCGAATTTCCTTCTTTAATTCAACCATTGTCAACATTTTTATAGTTTTCACTACTGAAAGAGGTGAATAAATAACATGTTATATATAAAATTGCGCAGAATTAAATTTCTAACAAACTCATCGCAATCAAATAATCTTTTATGATTATAACATTGTAATTTATGGAAAGAACTACAAACCTTCCATAAGCTCACATGGCAAAATTTCAAACCATCCTCACTTCCATCGCAGCGCCGCCTAGGTGTAGACTTGTACGTTAGATCGCCAATTGCAATGACATTTTTTTGTTTCTAGTATGAAACGATCTAAAGGCTGATTTAGACGATGCCAGTCAGCGCTCTAGTTGAAGTATCCAGTGAATAGAGAACAGACACTCTGTTCAAGTTTGAGGCCAATTACTTGTTCGATACTGGTAAAAGTAACTTGAACAGAGTGTCTGTTCTCTGTTCACTGGATACTTCAACTAGAGCGCTGACTAGCATCGTCTAAATCAGCCTTAAGCCAACGCAAAACACCATATAAACGCAAGTTATTCGTGAGCGGGAAGGTAGATTCATGTGCGCTTGCAGGAGGAAAAGAGTAAAAGGGAAAATAAAATCATACATACACGCAGATTCAGTCTATTTTGACTCACTCGTTATTTTGTTTCGTTCGATCCTTCCAAAGGAGTATTCATTCATTGAATGTTGTTTTCCACTCTTTGTTCAGTCCCGAATGAAGATGGTCGGAGAATAAAAAATGATGACGAATGCAATCTCACGATTGATTGCTGCATTCTTTTCGCCATGATTAGGCAATGAGGCATGAGAGGCAAATGAGGGAATGCAAAATTCTCTGAGAATAGATGAGCGGAATCAAGACAGTATTTTTCCGTTCAAATCAGGAATGAACTTTGCGAAGATGATAGGTGAATATTTCTGTCTCAAATAAAGTGAGGCATGAACGGAGAATAGAATGGTGAGTTTTATCTGTGAATGAGTGTTGTTGAACGAATTTCGATGCGATTTTGCCTATACCTGACATACTTGCTCACAGTTACAAAATAACCATTTTTTTTAATGTTTGTTTTCGGATGTTTTTTGATATGTAACTTCTTTCTGGTCGAATTTCTGACAATGCAATAAATATTTTTGGGAGCGGACACCGACGATGATTTTGTGCAAATACTCTTGATGCAGGTTGAAAGGAAAGCGTAGCAGAAGCAATTCGGACTAAATGTGTTAAATGATCAATGTCTTCACACTAGAGATGGGCAAAACAGTTCACTTTGATGAACGGTTCACTCATTAACCGTTCATTTAAGTGAATCAGTTCTTTTGAACCGTTCTTTCGCTCTTTCGTTCAGCGGTGTTAAGAACAACATAGAATGTTAGCTGGAACCCAACATCAATAGACAGCTATTAATTGATATCGTTGGATTGGATAGTGTACGTATGGGATTTATATTTTTGAAATTTAGTGGGGAAAGATAAACTGCTTCTTCTTTAAAAGTCGCAAACTGTATGTGAAAATATGTTTGTCGGTCGACAAAAGTTTATGTAATAATTTGATGTGCACAAAATATGTGCAATTTTTCATATTCTCTTTTTGGACAACACACAGGTTTGATCATTGTCAACATATCCTCATATCCCCTCCTTTCCCTGAAGAAAATATGTCACCCTTCTAAACTCGAGTAGACCGCGAGTAATCGGTTTCCTATATTATTAACATTAGAATTAAGGAAAAATGTATATATACTAGTAACAATACAGTAAGGAGTTCGGCTCCTTTAAACCTATGTAACTGAGCCTGTAAAAATAAACGATTTAAATAAAAAAAAAACACACAGGTTCCATGTAAGATCATATTTCATAATGTTCATTCAGGGGAAAATCAGCAGCGATTTTCACTAACAATAAATCATACAAACAATCACGATAACACGTATACGCAATAGGCCAAACAATGAATTGAAAGCAACGAAAAAAACTTTGCCCTCACTATAAGATTTTATGTTTACCTAATTCATGAATCGCCCCAGCTTCCCCCAGATTTTTTTTCTGATAATCAGGAAATATATGAATGTTACGCGGAATTGAAAGAATACATGTAATTGGAGATATATAGTTTTGCTTTTAAAACTACGAAAATCTAATTTAATTTTAACACAAAATTGAGTATACATTAACAAAACAAACCCTGCGTTAGATGCATTTTGCTCATCATGACAATATCGTTCGTTCACGTTCACGTTCACGTTCGTTCGTTCAATAATCAGTTCGTTCACAAACCGTTCGCTCGCAATCAGTTCGTGGGAAGAATTACCGTTTTTTGAAAAAGAACGACCGTTCGTTCACTCTTTTCGGCGTACTAGTTCGTTCGTACCGTTCGTGAACGGTTTGCCCATCTCTACTTCACACCCACAACGTTTTCAAAAGAAGTTGTGAAGGCACTAGAGTGATTTGAAAGCAGTCATGAAGAAGAAATGAACGGGACCACCAAAATTTTTTTTCTTTGACAACCAATGAACCACGCAGTGAATTTATGGAATCTCTTAGGGGAAGACGGGGTATGACGGCCACCCTAAGCATGGGGTACAATCAAACACAGTGTATACAAAATTGAACCATTTCATTGTATCAGCATCGATCTTTAGGATGTTTTCCACAATCACGTTGATTTTCAGATAGTTTAATTTTTATTTTATAATGTTATATGATAAATTGAAAAGTGATACTATCATCATGCGGGGTAACATTGGCCACCACTAGGGGTATAAAGGCCACATGGTTCTAGCCGTAGAGGATTATTGTTTCCGGCAAAATTGTACTATAGATCAAGTTTGACAAGAGTGGGAGGTGTTATTTTCCCTGAATTACGTTTAACGTGCTTATCATCTTCCCGTTTTATTTAATACGTCACACATCAATTGATTTCACTACTCTGCTGAGCGTTCTAGCGCTCTATGTTATGCAAGTACACCACGAGTGAGACTCGATGTTGTACGGGAAAGGGTTAATGCGCAACTCTTATCATAATAAAACATTATTATATGTGTCATCTGAAAACAAATCAAATTTAGCATGAATGCGCCTTGAGTAATGCAACCAACAATACAAGAAGTGTGATTTTCTCAAAGAATTCGTCGATTACGTGCGTTTAAATTATATATTTTATGGCAAGTCACATCTCTCACAATAGTGGCTGTCAGGGTTACCATATCTACAGAATAATCTGTATGTCTAAAGATTTTTTTCGATTTTTTGAGACCAAGAATCTGTAGACACAGATTAGGGAAAAAGGGGGGGAATTTGGACCACCTAAGCAATATTTACAAACCAATACGGTCTAAATAAAAAATGTCACATTGTATACTGAGCTACACTTATTTTCGCTCAATAAATAATGTTTAATCATTATATAAAGCTTCAATCCACCAAATATATCATAAAATAAAAGAGATGATTTTTGGACATTAAAATTTGATGCGGGGTGATTTGGACCGTCTGTGGGGTGATTTGGTCCAGTGTGTGTTTCATCGAAAAAAACATACTTATGTTTATGTAAATTATTTTGGGATAATGTTACAATCAGTAACAATGTTTTGGGATCGATACCAGGTGTTTTGCCCAGATTCCAGACCAGAAAAGTTGGATTGACACCATCTCGAATTCTGCATGAATCTTTTCACTGTTGGTCGAGCATTTTCAAACAATTTTGATGCTTGGTCAAAGAAAATCCGTTCTCGAAGGCCTGCGTTGCTCTTTCAAGCTCCTCCTTTATCTAACGTTGTTTTTCCATCATCTTCTTGTAATTCAGCGGCATCTGGAATCAATTAGACCAAAGAAAAGCCTCAAACCTGTAGGACCAATTCACCCCACAAAAACGTGTCCATGTCACCCTACACAACACGCAAAAATTAAAATGCAATTAATTTCATTGATTGTTATCAAACTTACAGTTTCGCTACATCAAATTGTTCCTCTTCTGCAGACGAACAGAACTTTACTGCAAAATACACGAAAAGTTTGTTTAATCAGCGGGAAAAACCTTAAAACCACGATCGGAAAACTCACATTTTTTGACGCTCAAAATACTTGATGTATTTATGCTACCGTTTCCCTCTACTTGTGAAGTTTTACCAAAGTTTTTTTTACTTTAGGTACATACGGTTCAACAATAGAAGGAAATGACATTATAGAAAATCCAAGTTGAGCCGTAATTTTTGAGATAAAGGGGTGGTCCAAATCACCCCGTGTTACTCTACATATTTTTTGGGTTTCATACAGGATATAGAGATTTTTTAAAATAACGTTCCAATAATAGTTACGGTTTGATGTTAATAAAACTTTTCCCATCTTATCCTTTTTATTTATATAGCCAGATTGGAATCTGTTCAAATGAGAATCACCTGTTTTCTATATTCCTATGTAGCATGATGTCCTACGTTCTTATGCCAACGTCTACGTTGATGGTTAGTGTTATCTATATAAATGAAAATAGAACGCCAAATGGGTTAGTAAGCGCAAAACCCGAGTATTCGTCTTTGCTCGTGGAATTTTTTTTTTTAAAACTTTGAGGGAAAGTTCGAATGGGAGTACTTATATGTTCTTAAATGACATCGTTGGTAGTTCAATTGGATTTTGCGTTTGCGAAAATAGGCTTCGTGTTCCGTTGTTGTGAAGCGAAAATGGCAATGGATTTTCAGGTGGAATAGCGCGCTTTGAAATTAAAAATTATGAATGTACCAAACATGTATTCCATGTAACGGAGAAACATGTTATTTGCAAGTGAATCAAGAATCTTGAGCGAAACTGGTGTCTGAAAATACATTTTTATTATAATGACGAGTTTTGTAAGATTTACTAGAAATTTTGTAGTAAAAGGAAATTGTAATGAGCCAATTAGAAGATAACCCAATGAAGAGTTCTGCGAATGTTCGAAAGAATTCATACCAAAAATTAAATTTTGGGCGGGACGAAGTCCGTCAGCTAAAAATAAATCAATAACACTTTTTATTTACTGTAGCACAGAGAATGTAAAATACAAAAGGGCGCTCCTATTCACCTCTATTCTGTATTTCGATTGATTCGAAATATTTCTAACGACTTGATTAAATTTCATTCTGTATTCCGTTCGAGTTGTTTTGGAATTTAGTTCCTCAATCCAACTTTTCTGGTCTGGAATCTGGCCAAGACACCTGGTATAAATCCCAAAACATGGTTACTGATTGTAACATTATCCCAAAATACTTAACATAAACATAAGTATGTTTTTTTCGATGAAACACACACTGGACCAAATCCCACAGACGGTCCAAATCACCCCGCATCAAATTTTAATGTCCAAAAATCATCTCTTTTATTTTATGATATGTTTGGTAGATTGAAGCTTTATATAATGATTAAACATTATTTATCGAGAGAAAACAAGTGTAGCTTAATATACATACAATGTGACATTTTTTATTTAGACCGTATTGATTTGGAAATATTAGGCGATTTGCTTAGGTGGTCCAAATTCCCCCCTTTCCCCCTGCTTGCATAACATAGGGCGCTAGAACGCTCAGCAGAGTAGTGAAATCACTTGATGTGTGACGTATTAAATAATACGGGAAGGGGTTAAATGGACAAAACGTTCGAAATAGGGAATGAGAAATTATAACTCGAACGAAATAACGGTTTCGAACGATATGCAAATCCGGCGGAATGCAGAATCGGGGTAATTGTAGTGAAATTTCATTTGCTTTCAAAGTTTTTGTTTGTACATTTAAAAAAATATATCTAGAAGAAGGGTAGAGACGTTTTGACGCAGGGTTACGTTTCGGGAATATATGGGGAGTACACATAAAAAATTGTTCAATTTTGTGTGTTTTATGCTCAGACATTTCATGATTATTGCATGGTTTATGATGATGATGATGATGACCAATCGATTTGAACATTCCCTAACAATCTATCACAATGCAATTATAAAAATTCCCATAGCTTATATGTCAAAATAGCGTTGAAATGGAGTTTTCAATTCTCGGTTGTAGAATTGAACAAAATAAACTGAAACACCTGATTAATTTGGAGGTCAGAAAACATATGCTAAGAATAATACATCAATTAAAACTTAATATCGATACCTGTCCATATCCTAAGCATTAGCTTCATAGTATCTTTATGTCCGCTTTTCAAGCGTTGACAGTCCTCCAGTTTTTTTAATTGTTTCCTCATTATGATACCCTTTAATTCATTACAACCATTTGTGTGGCTTTACGTAGACACCATCAGCATCGTCTGATCCAATAATAACTATGTCAATCAATGATATTAAAGCTAAAATTATACTTCAAAATTGGACTTGTAAATTTAATGCAGATTTCAATACATATTTTTTGAGAAAAACGGAGGTTCTCAAATGGGGATCAACACTAGGGTAGGAGCCTGCCCGTTGGTCTCGAATGTTCCTATCTCACGCCTCCACGAAGATCATATGGCGACATTTTAAGATCGGGCGTGAACTGGAAACACACACACCTGGTCTTGGCTCCGAGAACAGGTGTCGAAAGTGGCTAAGTGAGGGGGTGCGAGCGAGTCAGAGCGCTATATCTCTCCCGGGGAAGGCCTCCCGGTTCACTGGAGCTTAGGGGTGCGTCTGTTCCTCATGTTAGGGGCGGCGCCCCGAAAGGTTCCTCTGGCAAGGTGGGACTCTAATATACCTTGCCGCCTCGCTGTTTCCCGAGCAAAAGAGATACACCAATGAAGTGGAGCTACGATCAAGGAGAATATTGAGAATGCGATCACCCGAGGAGGGTCCCCGGCTGAGCAATTCATTCGCGAGTGGGGCACGCGAATCAGCACCAGTGGAGGCCACAGTACAACAACCCCCTGAGCCGGGAGATCCACAGCCAGACCAACAACTACTACGCGATCTGGTCTTCCATTACGACGAGGCGATCTCACAGTTTCGCGATACAGACCCTTTGTCGCGCTCCAGGATCCCGAAGTTACAGCATTCCCGCAGGCTGACAAGTGCAGTAAAGCTCATGAACGAGCACGTTCTTCCGCTGCATTTGGTTGATGCTGAGAACATGAAGGAGCTGCAACTGAAAGTTTACTGCTGTGGCGATATCGTATAAGGCCAAGAGGCGGACTGCGCCAACATCTCCGTGAAAGGCGTGAGCCTCCATGGCGAAGGAGATTGGAGTTACGGATCCTAAACAAGTGCGCCGCAATTGGAAGGCTGATGGCGTACAAAAGAGACAGCAGATCGGTGAAATTATGTCGCCAAGTTGCTGTGATCGTGCGGCCTACTGAACTTCGCCAACTGGGAGCTCACCAGCTGACGGAAAAACTCGACACACTGGTGCAGCAATTGAGCGTCCTTACAAAACGGCTGAAACGTTACTCTGACTCTGCAAAGCGCCAAGAACAAAATCGAATGAGAATGAGTATTTGAGAGACTCCAATAGAACATCACGACGCGCAAATGTGGTTATAACGGGAGGAGGAGAGTTGTGGTGAAATTGGAGAGATGACAGATATCATCGTCGAAGAGAACGATGTCCGCGAAGCCTCGCGGTACTTGAGGAACTGGGCAGCACCGGGCCTCGATGGTGTCCAGAACTTCTGGCACAAGAAGCTGACCGTCGCACATCCAAAGATAGCTGAGTGCTTCAACAAGGTGCTACGTGGCCCACATAACCTTCCTGAATTCGCCACCCGTGGCGTCACCTTCCTCCTCCCGAAAGACAGCAACACATTGAACCCATCAAAGTACAGACTAATAACGTGCCTATCGAGTCTGTACAAAATACTAAGCAGCTTCATTACTGCCAACATTTCTGCCCACTGCGAACAATACCACATCATCGCAGAAGAGCAGAAACGATGCAGAAAAACTACGCATGGCTGCAAAGACCAGGCCATCATCCATGCAGCCATAGTCGGCCAGGCGGTATATAACCAGGGGAACCTAAGCATGACCTTTATCGATCACAGGAAGGCTTATGACTCCATATCTCACTCGTTTCTCGTCCGAGTATTGGAGCTCTACAAAATTGATCCCGTCATCGTTAGGTTCCTGCAGCATGTGATGAGGCAGTGGAGTACGTCTCTGCACCTCAGTGATGGGGAAATGTGTTGCAGTCTAGAACGCTGCAGATAAAGAGGGGGATATTTCAAGGCAACTCTTTCAACCCGCTCTGGTTTTGTCTGGCACTGAACCCCCTCAGTAGGACGCTCAATAGAAACGGACATGGGTATAAGATAAGGTATGGTGACGGCGCCCACAAAGAAGTGACCCATACCTTCTACATGGACGATCTCAAGGTCTACGCTGATTCACGTCAGCGCCTAGGTGTAGCTATCCGGGTTGTCGAGGATATAAGCAGGGACATCTGCATGGAGTCCGACCTCGATAAGTACCGCTGTGTCCACCTGCTGAAAGGACAACTTACCGAATCCCGAGGCTATGAGGTCTATGACGGCGAGTTTATAAGAGACATGGTTCGTGACGAATCCTATAAATATCTTGGATTCCGACAGCTCACTGGGATTCACTCCGACATCAAGACGGAGCTTCGAGACAAGTTCATGAGTCGAGTGAACTGTTTCCTGAGGACTTTTCTCAACGCGGGGAACAATGTACGCGCGATCAACACATTCGCGGTTCCCCTGCAGACTTTCAGTTTTGGTGTATTCAATTGGAGCAAAACTGACCTAGAAGACCTTGAGAGGAGGATGAGGAAAGCATTCAAAGAGGCCGTAATGCACCACCCTCAATCGGCACCGCTGACAGAGGATACAGCGCTCTGCACTTGGCGCAAGCGGAGTACCAACTCAACTGCAATCTGCAGACAGTGGAGAAGATTGCAGCTTGGAAGCAGAAGGCAGGGCATGATGCTCACCCCCATCAACTAGACCGGCCACACATCAACAAGGCCGCATCTAATCTGTGGCTAACGCGTGGTGAACTCTCTTCAGTAGTAGAAGGCGACATGATAGCTATCCAGGACAGGATAATGCCGACGAGAAACTGCAGGCGGTACGTCTGCATTAAGACGTTGATGACTCTTGCCGGATGTGCCATCAACCAGGTGAAAACATAGAGCACATTATGGGAGGCTGTCCCGTTTTGGACAACGCAGCCTACACCGAGCGCCACAACAACGTGGCCGGACAATGCGGGCCAATGCGACAACTGGCGTTCCAATGTGGTCTATTGGAAGACAACGTACCCAACTACCGGTTCCTGCCTGCACCTGTCCTGGAAAATGACCATTTCAAGCTGTACTGGGATCGCACTGTTCTGACTGACCTCTCGATCCACCACATCCATTCAGATATTATGGTGTATGACAAGAGCGGCCGACACGTCATCATCATCGATGTCGCTATTCCACTGAACCAGAATCTGGAGGAGACCCACGGTCGCAAAATTTGCAAGTTCCGACCATTGGCCGTGGAGCTCAAGGAACTGTGGGGGCTAAGGGAGGTCCCAAGAATTGTTCCAGTCGTTCTCTCTGGAACTGGAATTATCCCGTAAACACTTCTGGAAGCGCTGAAGGTGTTGAATATCGAGAAGGAATTGGCCGGCATCCAAAAGTCGGTCAGTCGGTTAGCACCTTCGCGATTGTCCGACAATTCCTCGGTCAGGACCAAAAAGTACGAGCATGCAGATACGTGCATTCCGCAGAGCTTAGTCCCCCTTTGACATTCAGAAGCCCGGCGGCAGGTGAATATTCTGGCTAGGTTCGCCTAGTTAAGAAGTGAGATAAGTCTGCCAAAAAAAACTACCCTGCTTATTTACTAGTTCAAGAAATGAACATATGGGGAGTGATTGTACTGCCTGGAGCGAGATACAAATTTACACATATCGAATCTTGGTCGAGAGCGAATAAAGAAACTTGGTGTATTTCATGCAAAATTGCTGTAAATTTCGTGAGCGAGTAATAGTTTTTCGTCTGGTTCTATAGTTATTTACACTGGCGTTCTCGTTTCGCGCCCGAGCGAAACATTAAAGTTCAAATGGCCAGTTTCATAAACGAAGACAGTTATTATACCTTACCCATACATCATTTCAACCGAACTCTTACACATCCTTGGGGACTCAACAGTATCAAGTGGTTCTAACGTTTCTGACATGAGGTGTTTAAGTCTTTGATTGTCCCAATGTTGAAAGTATCCAGCTCCCACCAGAGATAACCCATAATGTTTGACTCGTTTGTATTATCACTTCTTATCATTCTCTATAGGAGCGTTTGCGTTTGAGTTTCGTTTTCAATGACAACAGAATGGCTCGTCTTTCATTCGATTGATTCGAATGTGTAAGTGTCCCAATCTACTCATCCGACATGTAGTCGTCTACATCCTCCGATTACGCTCTCAAAGTTTCTCTTATTGTGGATGAGCCGGCACCGGGGAACTCCAAAGTATTTTTTCTCGACAGGGTATAGCAACTGTTACCGAACACGATCGTTCGTTGTGATTCCGCGTGATTATAAGCGATAAATTAATCAACTCATCGATTTTCGTAGCACAAAGGTTAGTAACACACTTCCTATTCGTCTCCACCTCCATTAGGATATGGATTTACTCTCGTTTGCTGCTAGTTCTATCCAAAGCAATGTTGAACTCAATTCTGTGATTCGGAAATCGTTCAACACCCGTCCTAAATCATTTCGAATTGCTTCGATTTACATAGCAATTCCTCGAAGGGGGTTAGCTGGCCAAACTGTTTGTTCATCTCATCGCCCAGCCTAGCGTATTTTTGTTCAGCTGTTCGTCAGACTGCCGCCGACACATTTTCCGCCTTCGTAAGTGGTTCATAGTGGAGACAGCAAATCGTGTGATGGTGCGAGGGGGAGGTCATTCATCCATTCAGGAAAAAATATTTGTTTCCCAAATTATAGTTCCCCAATTATTTCCATTTGACGCAACAGATTAGTGATATTTTGTGGTTTTTGACGTCAAGTATTACTGGCGTGGCGTTTGACATCTGCTGATGTGGGAGACAGACATAAATAATACATTGGTGGGCTTGTGGATGTATGGTATGGGAAGAAAAGTGTATAGTATCAATGAAACAGGTGGTTTCAGTGACTAAACGCTTACCGGCGACAACGCTCGTGAGGCTTAGAATTTGATTGCCGATTGGTAATCAAGTTCCTGTACTCGCGTGCAAAATCATAACACGTATACTCGCGCACGGTGTCACAGACCGAAAATTGAACTTCTCTGTAATGTTGCCATTGTGTATTTTTCAGGTTTTATTGGCATTTATTTGAAGAAGAGGGTATGATTGAATGAAAAAACTCAAAAAATATGTTTTCTTCATCCTTATTATGTTTTAATAGTTATTTTATTCAGCCTCCTCAAAACAGAGTAATTTTTGATTCTCCAACACAAATAACGGAATTCGAATTTTTCACTGTTATTAATTAAAAGTAAGTAACTGAATATAAGTCATGGAAGTATAAAGAGCTATAAAACAACATAAAAACGTATTAAACGATTGTGGTTTCAATGGAGTAATAATTGCAATAACATAGCATAACTGCATGCTCAAAACAAACATATTTTTTTACATTTCATGCAGTTGTTGCGTATTTTTCGGGTTTTTTTTTTATCAAACAGAAGAATGAATGTATACCTACGACCTTCTAGAAAATTACCAGATGATAAGGGTTCTGGAATATAAAGTTTGCATATTTCTAATATTCTTTGTCTCTGTATTCTTGGTAAACTAAGAAGTAATGCCTTTTTTTAGATGGGGCATAAAAGATGATATAGAAGGATTTCTAAGAACTTCCTTTTCTTTTTCTTGTTTTCTTGTCGATAATGGACAATTATAAAAAAATATCCCCGAAGCTGTAACTGTTAAAAATTACCATAAGCCACCGATTAGTTTATAGTTTACTGTTTACAATTCTTTCACAAGTGAAATTCTTTACAAGTATGTATATGTATGACCATTGTATTTAGCGAATAACTATACGAAAGTCAAACATTTATATTTTGCTTTTGAACGTATGAATCTAACGACGAATATATCGACGAATAGTTAATATATGGATCCGTTCAATCCAGTTACAAAAGGGACTGAAATCAAATAAGAATAGTCCGATAATGATCTTATGCTTTATATTCAATAAATATTCCACGCCACTAACACTAATTTATACATTTCATTGAACAATATTCTAAAATAGGAAAAAGGTTCTTGTCCAAAAAAGTTACACCTATACTCGCGTCGGTGTGTCAGACCGAAAGTGTTAAAAAAGTGGTACACGTCCCTTTTGTATCAACACACGCGATACGCTAAACGGTGACGAACGACGAATAACGAAGCTAGAGAGAATCGCAAAGTCGTAGTGTTGATATTTTCTGAGAAATGAACGAATTATTGATTTCTCGGTCTGACAGACCAACGCGCGAGTATAGGAGTGTTAATAAACTATAACTGTGTTTTTCCGATAACGCAAAAAAATATCTTAAGAAGATTTTACGGACCACTAAACTCTAAGTTTATGTTAATTGGCTTAGCAATAATGTCATATAAATTATATCATGCTATTAAGGTAAACTGACCAGACGTCCCGCGTTACGCGAGACAGTCCTGCACTTCAACAAAGTGTCCTGCGTTAGATTAAGTCCTGCGAAAATGGATAAACCTCAACAAAACATTTATTTGGCAGACTGTTTAAGAGCGCTTCCAATGCATCCGAAGATTCACGTTGAGCCAGTTTCATTGCACCGAAAGTAAACTTAACGCTCCTGTACTCGCGCATTGGTCTGTCAGACCGAGAAATCAATAATTCGTTCATTTCTCAGAAAATATCAACACTACGACTTTGGGATTCGCTCTAGCTTCGTTATTCGTCGTTCGTCATCGTTTAGCGTATCGCTTGTGTTGGTACAAAAGGGACGTGTGCCATTTTTTTAACACTTTCGGTCTGACACACCGACGCGAGTATAGGAGTAACTTTTTTGGACAAGTGCCTTTTTCATATTCTAGAATATTGTAGAATGAAATGTATAAATTAATGTTAGTGGCGTGGAATATTTATTGAATATAATGCATAAGATCATTACCGGACTATTCTTTCTTGATTTCAGTCCTTTTTGTAACCGTATTGAGCGGATCCATATATTAACTATTCGTCGATATATTCGTCGTTAGATTCATACGTTCAAAAGCAAAATATAAATGTTTGACTTTCGTATGGTTATCCGATAAATATAATGGTCATACATATACACACTTGTGAAAGAATTCAACTTGTGGAAGAATTTTATATATTACGATGGCACAGACCGAAAATTAGCTTCTCTGTAATGTTGCCATTGTGTATTTTTCAAGCTTTATTGGCATTTATTTGAAGAAGAGATTATGATTGAATGAAAAAACTCAAAAATAAATGTTTTCTTCGCCTTTATTATATTTTAATAGTCATCTAATTCAGCCTCCTTAAAACCTCTTATTCAAATAAATGCCAATGAAGCCTGAAAAATACACAATGGCAACATTATAGAGAAGTTCAATTTTCGGTTTGTGACATCGTGCGCGAGTATTAGTAATGCCTCGAAATGCGGACGCTTAAACGCTTACGAATATAACTTCAACTACTAAAAAACTACTAAATTGACATATCATAGCATGAAAAATTCGTTGTGCTCCCTTGGCCGAGTGGTTAGCGTCATAACTAACATGCCGGGTGTTCGGGTTCGATTCCCGTTCTGGTCGGGGGGATTTTTCGTCAAAGAAATTTCCTCCGACTTGCACTGTGATCACGCGTATTCTAGAGCTTGCCACTCAAAATGCATTCAAGGCGTGTTATTTGGCATAGAAATCTCAACTAAGTACTAATAAAAATGACGCAAGTAATACTACGTTGAGACGGCGAAGTTCCTCTAGGAACGTTAGTGCCATTGAAGAAGAAGAAGAAGCATGAAAAATTAGCGTTCCTATAGAATTAGAAGGCCTTCATCTAAGTTATGAATCACAGAATTCCACAAAATCATGTTATATTTGTTCAAAATTTTTTTCATCGTGTCGTGATCTTAAATCCGGACACTTTTTTAATCATGCTTTGAAATCCGGACACTTCTGCTTTTAAATCCGGACACTTGTTTTCTTTGCAATTCTTTAAGAGAAATTATTTATTAATTCTTGTAGAACTTATTATCGGGCGCGTCATAAGTAGCGGAACTAAATGGAAACACGTTTGGTACATTTTTTTTTATTAATTCAATTATTTATTGTATTTTTAAAAGATGACCACTACAAGATGGTGCCATATATTTTTTCAAAATCCAATTAGAATACAATTATTGATGAAAAATGTAAATCCAAGATGGCAGCCGCTATAAAATGGCGGATTACATATTCCCTCAGAACCCCATCAATATGGGTATCAAACGAAAGGGCTTGGCTAGTAGAACATAGTTATTGATGGAAAATGTTAATACAAGATGGCAGCCGTTACAAAATGGTGGACTACATATTTTCTCAAACCCCATCAATATGGGTATCAAACGGAAGATATCGACTAGTAGAACACGGTTATTTATGAAAAATGCAAACCTAAAATTTTAAAGAAATTGTTGAACGGTTTTATTGTAGAGAAATATACTAATTATCGAGATAATGTACTAAGAACTAAAAAAATTAATGAGTAAAAAACACTTTTTAAGTTCAACGGTTTCATTGTGATTAAACATAATAATAATACAGATTATGTACTAAAAGCTAGAAAATAATAAGGCAAGTTGCAGTTAGTAGTTACCACACCCCTTTCTTCATTAATCTAGGGCATTGATGAGACTAAAATGAAATCGAGGGACATCTAACTGTAGAAAATGGAAATCTGACGTGGCTCATTTTGAATTTGTGTTCAAGTAGTCAACCCCTTCATTTGATAGAGGAACTGGTACAAATGTGATGTTCTTCAACGAATTCGAGTAAGTGTATCGAGATTTTAATCACAAATTTCATAGATTTCATTCCAAAGTGAAAATTCGGTATGCGGGTAATTTGACTGATTACTACGCTTGCAACTTTTGTAAAGGCTTTTGATTCGTTTTACTTTTTTAGTTAAAAATAAATCGAGATGAAATTTGTTCACTATTTCTTGAAAAAATCGTTTTTTTGTTCCTCTTTGTTTTGTAAAATTGCATGCTTTTTCGTCAAAGTTCAATTAATTTACGTAAGATAGTGTACTTCACTTCTATTTAGTATGAAAATGTCACAAAATACATTTTTCAGTGATTTCAGGACGATTCTTTTAATTTGAAAAAATAAAAAAATGGGGTGCCAAATTTATACCCAGGCATCTCGGGTATTCGAATTTGAGTTGTTTTACTTCTATGCTCAAAGCTCCGAGCCAAATCAAGATTTTTGAAATCGATTTGCGGGGAAATGTCCGCAATAGATCCCTTCATAAGCTGACGTAATATGAAGAAATTCCGAGCATTGGCCAAGAGCTAAGTCCAAAAAAATAAAATGGGGTACCGAATTTGTACCAGTTGTACCACATATTGATGCAGTTTTGTAAAAAAAAAATTTTTTTTCAAAACATTTTGTGGTGATGGCCATTTTGGATTTGCGTTTTTCATGAACAACTGTGTTCTACTACTCAATCTCTTTCATTTGATACCCATTGATAAGGTTTTGGAAAAAAATGTATATGGCGCCATTTTGTGTTGGCGGCCATTTGGGATTTGAATTTTACATAAATAACTGTGTTCTACTAGTCAAGCCCTTTCGTTTGATACCCATATTGTTGGGGTTTAGAGAAAATATGAAATCCGCCATTTTATAGCAGCCGCCATTTTGGATTTTCAAGATAATGAAATACGCAGTTTTATAATGACTGCAGAGATAAAGGTGTGTTCCAAAATTCAGATCAATCGGTCAACAGGAAGAGGGTTAAAATTCTATTAATGTGGGACTGCGCTACAGACAAAGTTCCAAAGTTACCCACGTACATACAAACGGGTCATATAATCTACCCCGTGCTGTATACCGAAGAGTTTTGCGGTTTTCCGGGTCGAAAATCTTTGCTCCACACTCCATACTCCATACTAAGTCTTCTAACATACCCTTATGCAACTCCTTCAATGAGAAATTTAATCGCCAACTTTTGACCGTCAGGATTTAAAAGCATATAGAATTAATTAACTTATTGATATCATTATTGTTTTTTGTTTAAATAAAAACTACGCTCTGAACTTATTCCCCAACCCAATTTACATGTTGTTGATTGGGATATTCATTAGCAAATTTATTTTTAGCTTAGCATGTTATCTTGAAACTCCTTTTGATGGCACAAAATATAACTGATAAGTCGTCAACATACCAATTACTCTCTAATTAGACATTGTCTATAGTAAAGTAGTCATTTTGAATTTCAAATGTTAATTTTATTCCCGCAAACCAAATTATGTACAACCTCACTTATTGACTTAAAAGACACCACATAGTCGAGATGCTCATTGCGAATATATCGTTGCTATATTTGATTTTTCTTCAATGATTTGTTCCAAACATATACAGCAAATGTTTTGGAAAGCAAAAACGAATTGTTTGTCATAAACTAACTAACGCCGAACGGTAGAGTGTTATTATGCGTATCATTCAACATTCCAAATAAAAATAGAGTTCTCAGTGTTCTGTACGATGGTCTGTAGAAACCGTATCGCTGCCAAGAACTACACGAGTGTACACATATGCTCCTCACATATTTATATATTCTACAAGGTTGGCATACACACTTGAACTTTCTCTTAATTAATTTATCACCAGACAGCCTGTGCGCGACGCGTTCCTCGGGTTACGGTTACGTCATAATCATCAACCTCCCTGTCGGCTATGATTATAAACGGGAAGAGAAACAGCTCTAACAGTTAGCTTTCCTTCATTTCCTCACAAATGACGAAACGAAACGTTTTCAATAAACGTCGTTCATTTTTCACTGAACGCGTTCTCGCGAAACCTCGCGCGAATGGTGATCAGCGCAGAAAGCAAACGACCTCAAGCTAAAAGGGTGCACACCTTCCCAAATGAGATGGGATGGTTTCGTGGACGATGTCCACTACTGTGTCCGTTTTGCGCGAGATTACTTCCTGAGTAGGGATGTTCGTTTTCTACGTCTTATAACTTTTTGCGCATGAAATCAATAGCAGAACAAGTCGGAAAAATTCGTGAAAATTCGTAGTTTTACGCAACTTTGTGATATCCGTAGTGATCGTAGAAGTCGTGATTTGATTAGGATTACCGAATATTTTAGCACTTGATATTTCATAATATTATTTTGAGATACTGGATTTGATTATGATTCGTTTCAAAACCTAAACGATGGAACAATGAAATCACAAAATAGGCTATTCATAAATTTAAATTTTATTTATTCCTCTTTCAGTATTTTTGGCTCATCCCTAAGCTTCGCAATCGATTACCAAAGGCACACTGCAAATGAATCTGTGCGTGATTGGGGCAGGAGTGGTCGGCTTGACCACGGCCCTGCAGCTGCAGCGTGAGTTTCGAAACGCAGCCGTCACCATCGTAGCCGACCGTTTCGAGCAGGACACTTGCAGTGACGTGGCGGCCGGTCTATTCAGACCCGGCACAAGCTTTTCCGGCCCAACAGAGGAAATGACCAGGTAAACCCAAGCATGGTGTCGCACAGTGCATATATTGTCATGCATTCCTGACTGAATCAACGTCGCTTTCAGTTGCTCATTACACGATCCTTGTGGACATCCCGATGGATGTATATAAATTGGGGCTTTGCACTGCGTTGGGTCATGTTATTCTTCCGACATTGCTACTTAATGTGTTTCAAGCATGGGTTTCAAACATCGATTGACTTTTGTTATGGTTGTCAAGTTTTTAGTTTTGGACATACAAAAATCTTTCGAAATTGAATTGATTTTGATAAAAAAAATATATATATATATTTTAGTAATTTTTCAATCACTTTTCTGTTTTTAAGTCAATATACAACATTTCTATAACCATGATAACAATTACGTACTTTTCGTTCTTATTTCTAACTTTACACTATGTGGTACAAGGTTCATTCAAAGGCACCTGTCCGATTCCAAGCCGTTTCCCACCTGAGTGGCATTAACGATTAGTTTTGTTTTTCTATTTGTAGTGGAGTTAATTCTATTTTCATTTGGCTATGTTTACAGATGATAAATACCCAATGAAATATGTGCGACGACAGAATACCCCGCCGCTGTCCAGATTGTATTTCCGGGTGTAACGGAAGAAAACACTTTGCATACATTCGTGGCGAAGGTGGTTTGTTAATAGATAGTCGGTCATTTGGAGAATGGATTACCAAGCAGGGCCAGTGTTGATTGCTTCGCAATTTTGAAACGCTTCTGTTTGTCACTCTTGTTATTTTTATACGATACATGACATAATTTGAAAGTAGCAACTTCATTTTTTTAACTATTATTATACAGTCTAACGCAAAATTGAGTGTACAAATGCTACTTGACGATACTTTCCATTTATTTGGTATGAAATATTTTGAATACATTGATTCTCATGATGCATATTTATTACTCACACATTTAACTAACTATACGTGCAATAAATTTCCGAGAAAAGCTAATTGCCGAGAAGCTGCTAATTGTTTATTCCTAAAAATAGAAAAAAATCTCTATTCTAGGCATCGCAAAATTGAGTGTACACCTTTTTTTCCCCTTGTAGGGGTGTGAACCACTGCGTCCATTATTTTGAACTATTGTGGTATGCCCCATTTTGACGTAGGATTACGTCTTTCGGGAACATATTGGGGTACAAATTGAAAATCGAAAATCGAGCACATCGTGAAAATTATCCAATTTCGAACGCTTGTTGCTCAGTCATTTCATGATGGATTGATGAAATTTTTGCGTCAATCTAATTTCTATCTAACAATTGAAAAGTCTCAACCCCTATCCTAACGGAAATAACGGGTGTTAAATAAAAAATGAGATTTTTTTCAATACCTTTCAGTAACTCAAATAAAGAGCGTAAAATTTTCTTTCTCCAAGAAAATTGCTCTTTGGGCTCCCTAGTAACAGTAGGCGTGTTTGGTTTTGCTAGTTTGAATTTAGTCAAAGCAAAGATGGCGTCGAAACAGCATGTACTCCGCAAACGCATTGTACGGTTGTATGAAACGCATTTCCAGCAAGGAAAAAAGTTCACGGTGGCACATTTTAAGGAAGAAAATGTACCTGTCAGTACGGTATATCGTATCCTGGGTTCCCTGGAAGTAGAACGGAAGGTCGGAAGTGGTCGTTCGGTGACGATAATGACGAAGCAGAGGTAGACATCGTTAAAGAAGCTGTTTGACAACAAGGACGCAATCAGGCTGCGTGACGCCGGTCGGAAATATGGCTGCTCCCACGTATTGATCCATCGGACCCTCAAGATGGAAGGAATCTTTTGCAGGAAGAAGACGAGGTCGCCGGAGTACACGGAGGAGCAGATTGAGACGGTTAAATCACAGTGTCGGTGGATGCTCAAAAAATACCGCGGGACGTCTTTCGTTCTGGACGACGAAAGCTATTTTCCGCTGTCCAAAACGCACATTCCAGGAAATGATAATTACTACTCCAGCGACAAGTCATCCACATCGCCTGAAGTGAAATAGAAGTTCAAGCACAAGTTTGAAAAAAAGGTTATGTTGTACATCGCCATTTCCGATCGGGGCATTTCAAAGCCTTGGTTTAAGCCGAGCGGTCTGGCAATCAACCAACAAATCTATCGAGAAGAGTGCCTCGATAAAATCCTGCTGCCGTTCGAAGAGAAACAGATCGAACGAAATGCAAAAACAACTCGAACGTAATACAGAATGGAATACTATCAAGTCGTTCGATATATTTCGAATCGTTCGAAGTACAGAATAGGGGTGTTAAAGTCTCCGTAAAAAAAGAAGAAGAATCATTGCAAATATTTGCAAGTCGGGGGCATTTTTGTATTGCAGGTAAGGTGAGTGAGACGATTAATTCTAGCAAATAAAATTAAATTTGGAACTTTAATGTTGGTAGCTATCTGAAATTTCATATCAATGACCGATTGTGTATTGTGAAAAATTTAGCACAAGTGTAAGTGTAAAATTGTGTATGGTAGCAGTTGTGTTAAAAATGACTTGATATATGAAACGATTTATTTCAATTTCCATAAATAAAAACCAAGGTGTGTTCCCGTGTTTCTACAATAAATGGATGAAATAAAATAATATTTTATGATATTTCAACCTTCATTAAACTTAGTGTTCGGAATATGATTAAAATTTCCACGCATGATTCAAATTGCGAACACTTCATTTTTGAATGTGAATTTACTGAACTTTAATGTCATAAATAATTTAATATTCAAAACCCTGACATTTTTTGGGTTATAGACTTCATTTTAACATCATTTACAGGTATCGATACCGATATAGCGCCCTTGGTCCCGAAACTATGTGAACTATAAGAAACAAATACAATCAATAATTACAAAAGCAAAACCCAATTTTTTGCGAGCATAATATTTTTCCGAAAAAAGACAAGCTAATTGACTTTAATTTGATATATCGATCATATGAATCGGTTCAGTAGTTTAAAAGTTATGTTTTTTTTTAAATTGCATGTTTGCTGTTCGGAATTTGAGACAAAAGTGTTCGGAATATGAGTCAGTGACAAAAATGGCGTTCGGAATTTGAGACAGAAGTGATTAAACATATTTCCAGTTTTTCACCATAAATATGCATTTGTGAATCAATTTTATTGCAGTCAAATGAAAAAGAAGGCTCTATTGTATCCAAAAATCAAACTAAATTCGCGAAAGAGTACCATTTTGGGTAATGAGACACTGTTTAATGGCCAGCAAAGCTTAAGTGTTCGGAATATGAGACAAAACGGTATCTTTTATCTGATACGCACCATCCAACGACGGTTTACCGTCCTTCTGTCATCATCACTCGGTAAACACTGGTGGAGTGAACAAACAATACCCAACAACCAAGCAAAACGGCCCTTTTCAGGGCCACCAAATAAATAACAAACATATCCAAATCAACAGATAGCTTAACGGAATCCTACGTCAACTATGCGGTCGTGTCTCAGACACAACTCTCCTGTGACTTTTTATACTTCGCTTCAAGCTTATCTACTGCTCATTGATGAAGAAGTAGACTGAAAGCTATAGCGAGATATGTGCCAATCAGGAATAATCTGTTTGATGAAATTTATAGTCCTGATCGGCGACACAGACCAAACTTCCTTGGGTTCCAGAGTGGCCTTATCAAGGTGTTGAAGTCTGCGTCTTGTTAGTGCTCCGCATTTGCAGAGCAAATGTTCCGAGGTTTCGCTTTCGGCATTACAAAAGCGACAAATATCATCTTGCACTAAACCTATGTTTTTGAGATGGTATTTACTCGGACAGTGTCCTGTTATAAGACCAGTGAATGTGCTGAAGTCTTTCTTATTAAGACTCAGCAATTGTTGAGTAATTTTAATGCTCGGCGTGATAAATTTTTTGTCTGGTTAAGTTGTACAGCCATCCAGATGGCTGTTACTTCTCGATCTTCCCATTTCTTCAGCTCACTCTTCGACACACATTCAGAAATTCCACAGAATGGTTCTGGACCAGTGAAGGGTGAGCTTGAGCCGCGTCTTGCGAGTTGATCTCCTTGTTCATTTCCCTCTATACCACAATGACCAGGAATCCAGTACAGTTGTACGGAATTTATCAGACATAGTTGCTGTAAAAGGCAAATGCATTCCCAGACAATTTTTGAATAGCACTTGAAAGCATTGAGGGCTTTAAGTGCCGCTTGACTGTCAGTGAAGATGCAAATGTTAGCATGTCTATAATTTCTTTTAAGACGGACATTTATACATTCTATTATTACAGCTACTTTTGCCTGGAAAACTGTTGGCCAGTTCCCCATAGCTACAGAATTTTTTATTCTGGGCCCATACACTCCAGCACCTGTTCTGATTGAACCATTACGAACATTGGGACCACCCTCATCCCACACTGAACGAGAAAGTTCGATCACTCTGTATGGAATGTCATAATTGGTCCTAGGTTCCATCCAATCACTGTTCATCTCTGAGGTTGGTCCAACGAGTAAAAGATTCAGGATGCTCAAGTTACCAGTTTTGTCCCCGTCTAATATTTTTTTTATATCTTTTTAGCTTTAGAGCGCTTCTATTAGCCTCCAGCTGAACATGTTGACCCAAAGGTAACAGGTGAAGGATAGCCTCCAATGCCTTTGAGGTTGTGTTTTGCATTGCTCCTGTTACAGCAACGCATGCCAGTCGTTGGAGTTTGTTTAGCTTTTTTGTAGCTACAGTCTCCTTAGTCTTTGACCACCATACTAGTGAGGCATAGGTTATCCTAGGCCGCCCAATTGCTGTGTAGACCCACATAACCGTTTTTGGTTTAAGGCCCCATGTTCTGCCTATTATTTTAGAACATGCCCATAGGGCAATGTTGGGTAATTACATCTAAGTGTGTGTTCCAGTTTAGTTTAGCGTCTAGTATTACGCTTAGATATTTCACTGAAACGCTGAAGTTTATTTCCTCTCCTCCAAGATTCAGAGTCTGCAGATGCAGTTTCTTCTTTTTGGTGAAAGGAACAATTGTTGTTTTTGGGGGATTTATGCTCAGACCTTCTTTGATACATCATGATTGGGTAAGGTTTAAGGCCATCTGCATCCAGCTCGATATCACATCGTCGAACTTGCCATGTACCGTTATGACTAGATCGTCAGTTAAACCCACGGTTTCGAAACCATTCGCCCCCAAACTAATCAGATCGTCAACCACTAATGACCAAAGAAGAGGTGATCGAACCCCTCCTTGTGGGCAACCTTTCGTTGCAATCACAGATGTCGACGACCCACCCAGATCCGAGGTGATTTGTACACCTTAACACCTTAACACCTTGTACACCTTAAATTTCTCCGAACAAATTAGTCTCGTAAGTAAGTTTCTTTTCGAATCAGCGTACTTTTTTCATCAGTGATTGGTGTCAACACGTAGCCATTGCTTGGGCAGTGTTGGTTTTTGGTTTTTATTGATATTTGCTTTTTTTTTTTTATCAAAATGGAAAGTTAGAGAAAAGAAATAGATATTGTTACACGTACAATGATAATAAATATGAATTATCGTGGATATATATTGCAGGAAATAGCAGATATAGTCGGAAGAACTCACTTTCCAGTAAATAAAATCACAAACAAGCGGAAATACGAAGGAACCATGGAAAATCTCCCAGGTAAAAGACACAAACGTATCCTGTCTTCTGATGATGAACGTGTAATTATGCGAATATTGCGAAAGAACCCTACAACAAACATTTCTAAATTTACTACCGAAATGGCCGGCATCATTGGAAGACCTGTCAGCGCAGATACTGTCCGGAGAGCAGCATACAGGAACAATCTGAGAGGTCGTATTGGACGTGAAAATTATTTCATCTCAAAGGTGAATATGAAAAAAACGATTATAGCTTGCTAATGCATGTGTAAACAGACCTAAGGAGTTCTGAAACAAGGTCTTTTATACGGATGAGCCGAAAACCATTCTCTTTGAATCGGATTGAAGACAGATGGTGTGGAGGAAACCAGTATCGGTGCTCCAGGTTCAGCATTTGGTTCCCACAGAAAAACACGGCTGCGGTAGTCAGATGATGTATGGTACATTGGCGGCCTCTGGATCTGGAACCATGGAGTTTATCGATTCGGCGATGGACAAAAGGGCTTAATTAAACTTCCTGAAATGTAACCTGCAGTCTCCCGTTCTGAAATTGGGTCTCCCTGGGTCTATAATGTTCCAATCAACTCAAAACACCTCCGCAATCACCGGACTTCAACACTATTGAGTATCTATGGTGGGAAATCGAGAACCATCTGAAGAATAAAAAATCCAGGGGAGAAAGCGGAACTCAAAACGACGATGACGGAAATCTGGGACGCACGTCCGTCTACGGTGTTCAGAAATCTCGACACGGAGCTTACAGAAAGTGTTGGACGGCAAAGGGGGACCATACCAGATACTAGGGTATTGATTTTTGAACTGATTTTAATTTTCTTTTTTAAGAAAAACTTAAACTGTACACTCAATTTTGCCACCTCTTAATTGGAGATTTTTTTGTTTGTATATGAAATATGAAGTAGAAATATGACAATTTTAATTTTTTTTCTTATCACTACATGAGGGTAAAATGGATCGCATTTAATTATTTACTTTTTAACCCCGAAAAACTCAAAAATAACAAAGCCGCATGAGGTGTATACCTCATTTTGCGATAGACTGTTTGTGCGAGAATTATTTTTGTCCGCCTAAAAGCACACGAGTAGCTGTTCCTAAGTAGGAAATTAGAAGGTATTGAACTCGTCAATGTGCTCCCGTGGCCGAGTGGTTAGCGTCATAACTAACATGCCGGGTGTTCGGGTTCGATTCCCGTTCTGGTCGGGGGAATTTTTCGTCAAAGAAATTTCCTCCGACTTGCACTGTGATCACGCGTATTCTAGAGCTTGCCACTCAGAATGCATTCAAGGCGTGTTATTTGGCATAGAAATCTCAACTAAGTACTAATAAAAATGACGCAAGTCATTTTGAGACGGCGAAGTTCCTCTAGGAACGTTAGTGCCATTGAAGAAGAAGAAGAAGAAGAACTCATCAATGCGATTCAATCAGAATCATAATATATCGAAGCTTTGTTCACCATTGTGTAACGTCAATCATTCCCATAAATAGGGGTTGCTTTTACTTTCCGATCCGTTCGTTTCTATGTACAGGAAAGTCTATGTGGTTATTTATATTCATTGATTGGTGTCTCCATCGTCATACGTTTCAATAAATAACCCACTGACTCGGGTTTGGGCCACTGTCAATAAGAGGGGGAATGCAAAAGCATTCAGGACTTGAAAAAAGGTTGTAAATCGGAAATAAACCGATTAATGGTACGCACGTTATGTAGTAATCTGTTCGTATGCGCATCGGTATGTTGCATTGCATCGCTATTAGATTATGGGGACCTGGAATCCGTAGTTATCAACATCATAGATTTTGTTTTACTTCTGATTTATTGTTCTAGGATATTCTGAGCCTGATTCTCGAATACACTTCACGGTGGAAACGAAATAAACGGCACGCCATTGACTACGTTTTACGAGTTAGTGAATACACTTCACGGTGGAAACAGAATGAAACGTATCCGCAATGACAACGGTACGGTGTCAACATCTGGATACGAGATTATTATATCACATGAAGAAAACAAAGTTTTCCACTCACATTGAATACCGGTTTGATACGAAGAAGTTAATTTTCATTAATGATTTTTTATTTGAAGGTGCTCATTCTGCCTGATAATTCATTATTATCTTTGACACTTCACTAACTCGTAAAACGTAGTTCAATGGCGTGCCGTTTATTTCGTTTCCACCGTGAAGTGTATTCGAGAATCATGCCCCTTGAATCAATGCTGGGCGGCTGCTCGCTTTAGCCTTAATCCGGACCCGGGTCAGATTTGCGTCGACTTCCTTGATATCCTTGTTGAGGCTACGTCGCCACGAGCCCCTGGCTCTGCCTCTGCTGCGATGTCCTGCAGGATTCCAATCCAGCGCTTGTTTGCAGATTTCGTGTCCGCTCCTTCGTAGAGTGTGGCCGACCCACTTCCACTTGCGTTCTCGGATCTCAGTTGATATTGGCTTCTGGTGGCACCAACGATAGAGCTCGATGTTCGAGATCCAGTTGTGAAGCCACCAGGCACGAATTATGTACCGCAGGCATCGGTTGACGAAGACCTGCAACTTCTGGGTGTTCTCCGCTTATACATACCACGTCTTGCTGACGTACAACAGCACAGATTCCAAGATTCGAGTTGAAGATTCGGATTTTGGTGCGAAAACTTATCTAGTTAGATTTCCACACATTTCGTAAACTCGCAAAAGCAGCCCTCACCTTCTTGATCCGTGCACCTATATCGATCTTGGTATCACCATCCGACGCTATCTGGCTGCCAAGACATTGAAAGCTTTCTACGTTGTCCAGTGCTTACTCCGCTACTTTGAAGTTGGGTGATTGTCCACGTTTACATCCAAGGATTTGGTCTTGTTGACGTTGATTTTGATACCTGCCTCAGAAGAGCGTTCGGCAAGGTCATTCAGCTTACTCTGCATATCGTGGCGCCGTTGCTCCATAGTACCAGGCTGCCAAAGCTGCCAACTGTTCGGTACGTGGTCAATTGCACCCAATTGACGAGATCATTTACGATGAGGAACAGTAGCGGTAATAGTAAACATCCTTGCCTCACACCGGCAACTACCCGGATCGAGTCGGACAAGGCTGGACTCTGCACGTGAAAGCCTCGTACCCTTCGATGAGGTTGACGATTTTATCTGGGACTCCTTTGCGTCTCAAGGCGCACCACAGATTTACGTGATTGAGTCGATCAAAAGCTTTTTCGTAGTCAATGAAAACCAAATGTAGGGACTCTTGGAATTCGTTGACCTGCTCCAGGATGATGCGAAGCGTGACAATATGGTCCACACAAGAGTCGCGTCGATCTTCTCCTGTATCCGTTCTAGGATAACTTTGCACAGGACTTTCAGAACAATACACAGTATCATTATGCCTCGCCTATTATCGCACACAGTCGGATCCCCCTTCTTGGGGACCTTCACTAAGACGCCCTGCATCCAGTCGGCCGGAAATATCGCGGTGTCCCAGATATTCGAGAATAGTTGATGCATCATTCGAGCGGATAGCATGGGGTCAACTTTGAGCATCTCTGCTGATATGCGATCGACCCCGGGAGCTTTGTTTTGTTGGATTTCATACACCGGCTGGCTGTTTCGATCTCGTGCAGCGATGGGAATGTTAGTAATGGGAAGTGCATTCAACTCGCGAGTGAATGCAAGTGCATCCTTTTTTTTATCTCTATTTGTTTACATTTCAGTTGCTCGACAAACAATCGATGAGAGCAAGAAAATATAATTATTCATCTTTTTTTTTAATTCGTTTATTTTTACAGGCTCGGTTACATATGTTTAAAGGAGCCGAATTCTCAAATATAATTTGAAAATTATATATTTATATAAACAATTTTCTTACATCTATGGTTAGTGAGGTGGAAAACCGATTACTCGCGGTCTACTGGAGTTTAGAAGGGTGACATATTTTTTAGGGTAGGGTATAAGGAAATTGTAACAATGTTGATGAACACTCAATTCTCAAATCTATTCGTATATCTATTGTGTATTTACATTTTAACTTAATATACTGTTTATAGCAAGGGGACGAATTACTCGCAAGGGAAGCAAGAGTGACATTGCACACGAAGATTGATAGCTATAAGGAAAACATATATTTGGGGCATGCAATCAAGGCCTAACCGAGCCAACACATTTCTCACAGGCACATTGGGCTGTCTACCTCGGGCCCGAAGGGAGTTTTCTAAATTCGATCTGGCGACAAGATACACCTCGCACGACCAAACAACGTGCAATTATTCATCTGGTGAGTGGTAAATTTTCTACGCTTTGCGTATTACATCACCTGTCCGTTTTGCCTCCACTATATGACCGTTTCACCTGCACAGAAAAAAAATTTTGATTCTAGTTAAAAACATTGAAAAACATTTCTTTTTGTGAAATATTTGATTGATTAATTCGAGAAACAGTAAATTGAACTGCACAAACTGCATTTAACTGTTCTTGGAAACAAGTTTCCTAGAAAAAATAACTATCGAAGCTCTTCTCAACGATTCCCTATGTTTGCGATATTTCTCGTGGAATTCTCCGTTTCTAACCACAGATGCAAAATTACCTTCTTCCATTGTCCTCTCCATGGACAGATATAGAGAAGATTGCTGTCACTAATCACCATGCAACCATGGAAAAATAGGAAAATGGAAAAACAAGAAAATTGATGGTTTGCAGGTTGGCTTCCAGCACTATATTCGTAAGAGTATAGGTACAGGGGCGGTAAGCATAAATTTGTTCCCCGTTCCCCGGTGTAATTCCGTTACAATAGATAGTATACGAGTACGGGTACACATATAGCATATAGCAAAGCATGTTTCTCTCGGCAGGATGCTCTGCATGTTACGGGGTTTCAGTTCAGTAACGCCGCACAATGCATGGCAACCTTCATTTTTAAACTTTTATGGTAGAACATTCCTTAAGTTTTTTTAGTCGGTTGGTAATGGGAAAGTGAATCCGATTAGGTGCTGTAATAGTTGAAACCGTGTTGTACTGATTTGGTATGTGTATTCTACTGTAGTATATATTAGTATTGGTCTCTAAATTTATGAAAATTTGTCTATTAAGGGAGTATTGTAGTCTAGAGACACGAATTTCGGACGATTTTTCGAGCTCCGTAAAAATAAACAAAGAATATTTTTACGATCCATTATATCATTATTCATGTTATCATATATGTTCATCTATTTTTTAACAATAAACAAAAATTGAACTGAAAAAAATATTCACAATAAGAATAGTTACAAGCTGATGAAGTGAGGAGATTAAAGAAAAGCCACTGGAGGGTTGTGTCCGAGACATGACCGCATAGTTGACGTAGGATTCCGTTAGGATATCTGTTGATTTTGGATGTGTTTGAAGAATTACATATAGCTTAACATTTGATAATGATTTTGTTTGGTTGTTGGGTATTGTTTGTTCACTTCACCAATGTTTACCGAGTGATGATGACATAACCGTCCTCTGTGATCCTAGACGCGATGCCTCCTGTGTTATGTAGGGATGAAATAAAGAAAAAAACTCACTAATGTAATATAAGATAATTACCAATACCGAACACAATTATCAATTTTTCTCATCAGTAAAAACGTGTTACTTTGATATAGAGAAAACATATTTGAAATGGAAAAGGTAATTTTCTTTAATAATTTTTACTTTCTGAGTGTTTATTAAACCCAATGGGAATTTTAATTGGACTAACAACACCTAATACTATATGTAGAGCAATCACTTTTTTTAATATTTCTTCACTTTTCCAATTTTTCTCGCCGCATAAACTTTCCTTGGAGGAAAATGAACACAACAAAACAGACAGCTTAAACCGAACGACTCGTTCTCGAGCGGGAACACACCTTGGTTTTTATTCATGAAAAATGAAATTAATCGTTTCATACATCACGTCATTTTTAACACAATTGCTACTATATAAAATTTTACACTTACACTTGTGCTAAATTTTTCACAATACACGATTGGTCATTGATTTGAAATTTCTCGAAGCAACCAACATTAAAGTTCCAAATTTAAATTTTATTTCCTAGAATTAATCGTATCACTCACCTTATTTGCGATATGAAAATGCCCCCGACTTCCACATATTTACAATGTCGATTTCCCCTGGGCATCTTGGTTTTGATGTTTCTGTTATAGAACACATTTCGGTAGGAATATAAGCTCCCTCTACTTTCATGTATTTCAAATGCCGATTTCTCCCAGGCAGCTTGGTTTTTATATCTCTGTTAGGGAATACATTTCGGTAGGAGCAAAAGTTCCCCTTACTTTCATGTATTTGCGATGCCGATTTCCCCCAGGTAGCTTGGTTTTGATATCTCTGTTAGGGAACCGCCGCATCAATTTCAACCAATCAGAAGTGGGTATCTCAGTTAGGATAGGGGTTAAGATTTTTCAATTGTTCGATAGTTAGTTTCATTATATATATCATTTTCCTCAATATAAGAAATTGTTATGGAGTACTGAAATCGATTGACGCAAAAATTTCATCAATCCTTCATGAAATGGCTGAGCAATAAGCGTTTGAAATTGGACAATTTTCACAATGTGCTCGGTTTTCGATTTTCAATTTGTACCTCAATATGTTTCCGAAAGACGTAATCCTACGTCAAAAGTTGTGCCATGGCGTACACGATTGCAGCCCTTCTGGTTATCTGAAAAAAAAAATCGGACAGATTCTAAATCAGTGAAAATGTCGCTATCGCTTGAACGTCGGACAAGTCAAAAATATCTTTCGTTAACCAGCTGCCGAGGCATCCAGACGTAGAGTTGTTTGCGTCTATTGTACCGTTACAACAATACCGTTATTGGCTTCGTGACTGGTGGAGTGCTTTTGTTTTCACCCAAGCGGGTTTGTGAATGTCGCGTGTGATCCGTGCTGTGGAGAAGCGGAATACCAGTGCCACAATCAGCGGAGAACAAAGGCTGCTACAGCGGACGCTGTGGCCTTTTGCTGGTGTCGGATTATCGGCATTGTTTTTCTTGCATTGCCGTATTATCACCGAGGTATACCGATTCATCGCATTATTGGCCGATACACCATCTCGTCTGTATCAACGTGGTCTGCCGTTCGATTTGGTGCAACGAGGTACATATAAAATAAATATAAATATAAGATTATAAAATTAGTTAGAACATTGATTATAATGGAGAATGATGAGGGATCTCCAGAAATGGAGACCTCCGACTCTGAAACCAATTCAAAAAAAGTAAATTGGAAAAAACATAAACGAGTCCCTCCTACAGAATGTAGTTTGTCTGGGGACGAATCTGCTCATCCTACCAAGCCCCCCTCGAAAAAAATTGCTTCCTCCCTCCTCCCTGAACTCCCCAAAACTCCCACTCCTCTCCCACCATCGATTTCATTTCCTTCTTCTGATATTTCCGAGCCAGTTCCAACCTCGTCCTCGTCTTCCTCTTCTGTTGTATCCTCTCCCCGTGTCAAGGTTTATCCAGAAGATGCACCTGGAACTGGTCCCTGGGTTGTTTTCTTCCGGCCCAAACCAAACGGAAAAGCACTGAATGTTATTCAGATCACGAAAGATCTGACAAGATACTACTCCTCCGTGATCGAAATTTTAAAAGTTAGACCGAACAAACTGCGTGTTATCGTGAGTGACCGGAAACATGCAAACGGTATTGTGATCGACCAGAGGTTCACCCTAGAGTATCGTGTCTACGTGCCGTCCCATGACGTAGAAATCTCGGGGGTGGTAACTGAAACGGGTCTGACGTGTAAAATGATAAAAGAAGGATTTGGAAAATTTAAAAAACTCCCTTTGGTGAGTGTTAAAATCTTGGACTGCCGCCAACTAGGGAAAGTCTCCCAAGAAGGGGGAGAAACTAAATTCACGCCGTCCGACTCGTTTCGAGTAACTTTTGCTGGTTCCGCCCTCCCTGACTACGTCGTGCCAAAGCCCATGACTTGCCAAAAATGCAAGTCAGTTGGCCACACTTCAGCTTATTGTGCCAACAAGGAGCGCTGTGCCACTTGCGGAGAGCAACATGTGGGCGAATCCTGCAGTGCGACTGAGCATAAGTGTCCATATTGCGGAGGAGCTCCACATGTACTCTCAGCTTGTGAAACTTACAAGAGTCGCTGGGAGAAACAGAAGCGCTCTTTAAAGGAACGCTCGAAACGCACATTTGCGGATATTTTAAAGGGCGCTTCTCCACTGGCCCAGCAGCAACAACAACCAATCTACACACACAATGTTTTCTCTACGTTGCCAGTTGATGAAATGGAAGCAGACACAGCTAGCGGGGGCACACCGCTTATTTTCAAAGGGAATCCCCGGCGCAAAAATGTGACCACTTCCAAAATTCAAGAACAAGTCCCCCCGGTGATACCCCCTGTTAGCTTGCCTAAAAAATCGAGTGCAGCGGACAAGCAAAATCTGGTTCCTCCTGGCTTCCGTGGGAATAGTTCATCTTTGAACAACCCAGCACTCGAGGGGACATCAAAAACCCCAACTGTCCCTGTTTTTCCGTCCAGTTCAACTTCCCAATCGGGATTTATAAAGTTGACTGACCTTGTGGATCAAATCTTCACGTGTTTTAATGTTTCCGACTCCATCAGAACCATTGTTATCTCAATGCTTCCAGTATTAAAGACAATTTTGCAACAATTGATGCAAACATGGCCCCTCCTTGCAATGATTATCTCTCTTGATGTCTAATTCAAATAGAGAGGTCGGAGATATCACTGTTTTACAGTGGAATTGTCGTAGTCTTATCCCTAAATTGGATACATTCAAATTTTTAATTCATAACTCCAATTGTGATGTTTTTGCTCTGTCCGAAACTTGGCTTTCTTCGCGAGATGATCTCTCTTTCCACGATTTTAATATTATACGCTTGGACCGTGATGACAGATACGGAGGGGTACTATTGGGGATTAATAAGTGCCACCCATTTTTTAGAATTGACCTTCCACCTATTGGAGGGATCGAAGCTGTTGCTTGTCATGTAAACATCAGAGGCAAAGACCTCTGTATTGTCAGCTTGTATTGGCCTCCGAGAGCTGCGGTTAGCCGCAAGCAACTTGTTGACATGTGCTCACTCCTTCCTGAGCCACGATTGATCTTGGGAGACTTCAACTCTCACGGAACTGCCTGGGGGGAACAGTACGACGACAATCGTTCATCGTTGATCTATGACCTTTGTAACAGCTTCAATATGACCGTTTTGAACACTGGGGAAACAACACGTGTACCTAAACCTCCTGCTAACCCAAGCGCTTTGCTCGAATTCACTATCGTTAGATTGCAAGTGGAATGTAATCCAGGACCCCAACGGTAGTGATCACTTGCCAATCAAAATTTCCATCACCATTGGGTCGAATTCTTCTGAATCTATAAACATGGCATATGACCTCACAAGACACATTGACTGGAAAAAATATGCGGACGCGATTGCTCTAGCCATCAATTCCAGAGATGGCTTACCTCCATTGGAGGAGTATAACTTCCTTTCTCGTTTGATATATGACAGCGCGGTTCGCGCTCAAACGAAATCCATCCCAGGTTCCACCATTTGCCGAAGGCCTCCCAATCCATGGTGGGATAGCCAATGTTCCAAGCTTTATGTAGAAAAATCGAATGCATTTAAAGCTTTTCGGAAACGTGGAACCCCTGAAAATTTTCAAATGTATTTAGCCCTTGAGAATCAGTTCAAAAATTTGATCAAAGCGAAAAAACGTGCTTATTGGCGAAATTTCGTGGGAGGTTTGTCACGAGAAACGTCAATGAAAAAAATATGGAAAGTGGCTCGAAACATGAGAAATCGCTCTTTAACGAATGAAAGCGAAGAATATTCACATCGATGGATTTTTAATTTTGCACGGAAGGTTTGTGCTGATTCCGCTCCTGTGCAAAAAATTGTTCGAGATATACCACAAGATAGGTGCGATCTTGATTCCGAGTTTTCGATGGTAGAATTCTCTCTTGCTCTGCTTTCTTGTAACAATTCTGCTCCGGGATCGGATAGAATTAAGTTCAACTTGCTGAAAAACCTCCCTGATGTGGCGAAACATCGCTTGTTGAATTTATTCAATCGGTTTCTGGAGAATAATATTGTTCCAGATGATTGGAGACAAGTACGAGTTATAGCTATTCAAAAACCCGGAAAACCCGCGTCCGACTTCAATTCGTACCGCCCAATAGCAATGCTGTCTTGTATACGGAAATTGTTGGAGAAAATCATCTTGTTTCGCCTTGATCGATGGGTTGAAACGAATGGCCTACTCTCAGATACACAATATGGGTTCCGCAGGGGCAAGGGGACGAATGATTGTCTTGCGTTGCTTTCTTCAGAAATTCAAATAGCTTACGCCGAAAAAAAACAAATGGCTTCAGTATTCTTGGACATAAAGGGGGCTTTCGATTCTGTTTCAATAGAGGTTTTGTCGGACAAATTACACTCTCGGGGTCTGCCGCCTCTATTGAATAATATGTTATATAACTTGCTTTGTGAGAAACATTTGAACTTTTCTCACGGAGATTCGGCAGTATGTCGGGTCTCTTACATGGGCCTCCCCCAGGGCTCATGTTTAAGCCCCCTTTTGTACAACTTCTATGTAAGCGACATCGACAATTTCCTTACACAAAATTGCAGCCTAAGACAACTTGCAGATGATGGAGTGGTGTCTGTCGTAGGATCAAACGAATCCGACCTGCAAGGACCCTTACAAGATACTTTGAACAATTTTTCAACCTGGGCCATTGGGCTAGGGATCGAATTCTCCACGGAGAAAACAGAGATGGTGGTTTTTTCTAGGAAGCATAGACCAGCAAAACCAAAGCTTCAACTTTTGGGTAAACCGATCACTCATGCTATGTCATTCAAGTATCTTGGGGTCTGGTTCGACTCCAAATGTACTTGGGGGGCCCATATTAGGTATCTGAGTAAAAAATGCCAACAAAGAATTAACTTTCTCCGTACAATTACCGGCACCTGGTGGGGAGCCCATCCCGAAGATCTTATAATGTTGTATCGGACAACTATTCTCTCAGTGATGGAGTATGGCAGTTTCTGTTTTCAATCAGCTGCCAAAACACACTTAATTAAACTCGAGCGAATTCAGTATCTTTGTCTCCGTATCGCGTTGGGATGTATGCCCTCAACGCATACCATGAGTCTCGAGGTTTTGGCAGGCCTACTCCCACTAAAACATCGCTTCAATTTATTATCTCTTCGGTTCTTCATCCGGTGTAAGGTTATGAACCCATTGGTGATCGGAAATTTTGAGCCGCTGATCGAGCTAAATTTTCACTCCGGATTGCAGCAATTCATTGGGCGCTGGACAGCGTCGCCTCACGACCTGTTGAACACTATTACATTGTAACGGATAGTCTTAGCTCTGTCGAAGCTATCCGTTCAGTGAGGCCGGAAAAGCACTCGCCGTACTTCCTTGAGAGAATACGAGAAATTTTGAGTGCTTTATCCAGACGCTGTTATGTCATTACCTTTATCTGGGTCCCTTCACATTGCTCCATTCCGGGTAATGAGAGGGCTGACTCATTAGCAAAGGTAGGTGCAATTGAAGGCGATATTTATCAGCGTCAAATCGCCTTCAATGAATTTTATTCTTTAGTCCGCAAAAATACCATCGCTAACTGGCAACGCAAGTGGAATGAAGATGAATTGGGCCGGTGGTTTCACTCGATTATCCCTAAGGTTAGCCTCAAACCGTGGTTCAAAAGTCTAGACTTGAGTCGGGACTTTATTCGCACCTTCTCCCGACTCATGTCCAATCACTGTTCGTTAGACGCGTTACTCTTTCGTTTCAATCTGGCCGGTAGCAATCTCTGCATTTGTGGCCGAGGTTACCACGACATCGAACACGTTGTTTGGGCGGGTGAGGTGTATCTTGTTGCCAGATCGAATTTAGAAAACTCCCTTCGGAGTCATAAATATGTTTTTTGACAAAATGGCGACCGTTTTGAAAAACAAAATCCGGTTCAAAACGTTTTTTCATACGTTTACCGATTTTTTAAAAAATAGTAAAATTCAAAAAAAAACTTTTTTTAGAGGTTCATGCGATAGAGAGATGCATGCAGATTGTATTCATTTGAATTCGACATGAATCCGTTCAGTAGAACTTGAAATAACGTGTACGCCAGTTTGAAAAAACTAGATTCGAGAAATAATCGTTTGGAGTTCATTATTATGGCCGTGCCAGGGCAAATATCGCATCACTAAAATGACTCTATCTCGGTAAATAATAGGATTTTCGATATGTCCTTTCTAGCGTATATTCTTGAATGCCTAAACTACAGAAATATGAAGGAAATTTTTTTTGACTTTTTCCAAATTTCTAGACTAGAATACTGCCTTAAGCATTTCCATAGCCATAGCCGATTTTGCTTCAGCACTACGAAGGGATTTCTCTAGAGAAAGGTAATAGGCAAAACTGAAGATGAAACAAAACACGTATAAGAAAGCATAAGTGAGAGGCATGAGTACCAACATAATGCAACAAAAAAAATCTAGAATCAAATATACGTCACCCACGCATATTCGAAAGTTGCGATACTTTTTGAACAGACCTCGTATAGGCTATCACCTATATTTTAATCAATAAAACTTTTCCGCTTCGTTAAATCATGAACGAAATAGACACATTTGAGTTCCGTTCGTCCCGTTTTTGAATAATCCTAGCTTTAAGAATAAAGAAACAATTTTATTATTGAACGAATTTTAATCCACTTGTTGTGTCCATTGACACTGTAAAATACAACGCCACCCACTGAGCTATATTGGCAAATGACAAACAGGTTAATTACTTGCGGTGAAAATGTGTCACTTCGGACGACTCTACTTGTACCTAAAGATGAACATCTGTTTGTTCAATTATTTTCCAATACTCGGTTCGAGAATTGATGTATGCTTTGGCTTGACACTGCTCAGTGAAATGTACCTATCTATATTCTAGGAAATGGATTTCTGATGCGTACCAATATTGGGATGAAATTCGAAAGACAGAGGAATCATCAGAGGCCGGAGTGGCGCAGCTTTCCGGGTACATCTTTTCCAGCACTGATCCGTCTATAGTGAGGGTAGGTTTTTCATTTTGATATTGGACATGTTAGATAGGTGATTTTGGTAAGTTGGCTTACTCCAGGAAATTATTCAACGAAATCACCCACCTGCATTGACGATACTACCCGATTTGCGAAATTCGAAGATTTTTTACAATTATTGTGATTATTTACAATCAACCACGATTACAACAATCTACATTTTGTCAAATATATATTAGGCTGTCAAAAAAGTCCTGCGGTATTTCCGCGAGGTGTCGTTGTAAGCGCGTAGTTCTAGTTGCATTCATTGTATCGAGTCATACTATAGCTTGTTGGAAAGGCTATAGTATAGTCCTTGACAGTGTTTTGTTTGGTTAAGTCGTTCGTGAGTTATAGTGTCGCAAATATGGAGCAAAATAAAGATAAAATCCGACATATTTTACAGTACTGCTATGACAAAGGCAAAAATGCATCTCAAGCTGCCAATAAAATTTGTGCAGTTTATGGACCCGATACAGTTTCCATTTTCACCGCACAACGATGGTTTCAACGTTTTCGTTCTGGTGTAGAGGTCGTCGAAGATGCGCCACGCTCCGGAAGGCCTGTCGTCGAAAATTGCGACAAAATCGCTGAATTAGCCGAGAAAGACCGGCATAGTAGCAGCCGTAGCATCGGCCAAGAGCTGGGGATAAGTCATCAAACCGTTATTAACCATTTGAAGAAGCTTGGATTCACAAAGAAGCTCGATGTATGGGTGCCACACACGTTGACGCAAAAAAACATCTTTGACCGTATCGACGCATGTCAATCGCTGCTGAATCGCAACAAAATCGACCCGTTTCTGAAGCGGATGGTGACTGGCGATGAAAAGTGGGTCACTTACGACAACGTGAAGACGGTGGCCAAGCCCTCATTAACGGCCAGGAAGGTTCTGCTGTGTGTTTGGTGGGATTGTCCAGGAAAAATCTATTATGAGCTGCTTCCCTATGGCCAAACGCTCAATTCGGACCTGTACTGCCAACAACTGGACCGCTTGAAGGTAGCACTCATGAAGAAGAGGCCATCTTTGATAAACAGAGGCCGCATTGTCTTCCATCAGGACAACGCCAGGCCACACACTTCTTTGGTGACGCGTCAGAAGCTCCGGGAGCTCGGATGGGAGGTTCTTTTGCATCCGCCGTATAGTCCGGACCTTGCACCAAGTGACTACCACCTGTTTTTGTCCATGGCGAACGAGCTAGGTAGACAGAAGTTAGCCACAAAAGAGGCCTGTGAAAATTGGCTATCCGAGTTTTTTGCCAATAAGGAATCGAGCTTCTATAACAGGGGTATTATGAAGTTGGCATCTCGTTGGGAACAAGTCATCGAACAAAACGGCGCATATTTGACTTAAAACAGATTTTTTTTTATCCCATTTATTTATTTATTAGGCTCATTAGCATTTTATCTGTAACAGAGCCGAGTTTTTATCGTGTACATGTACATATGTTAATGTTTCTATAAATTGTAAATTACACAGTAGCTACTACCTACTACTACCATTTAGGCATTATGTTTTCTGTTCCATTACATTATGGTAAATTACACTGCCATTTAGGCGTAAGGGTATTCTATCTGTTCTTCCATTGTTCAGCAGACCGGACAGCGGAGACAGTTGATATTGATCATTATTGGGTTATTTATAGAACAGCAGCCCGATGTTTCTTGCAGAGTAGAGCAGTTGTATGGACGAATCGATCTTATTTCGACCGTGGATCGATCTCCATCGCTGATGATGGTTGTGTGGACGTAGTTATTCTATAATAACACAAAGATGATCAATTGAGGGCCCTGAGTTTGAACTCACGATCGATCGCTTAGTAAGCGAACGCGTAACCGACTTAAAACAGATAATTGTAACTAATTTTATGAACAAATGAAAATTCAAAAAAAAAATACCGCAGGACTTTTTTGACAGCCTAATATATCGGGAATTAATGTTTTTAAAGAAAATGCTTTATTTATTATCTAAATTTATATTAATAAAATAAATCCCTTCTAAAGCAACATATTCTATCGAACAATCCAGTCATCGAAACACTTTTTATAGCTGCATTTAAGAATTGTTTTCAGCAGCGTTCACGCAGCGAATTCATTTTTATGTCTTCAATACTGTCAAAACGGGTCCCACAAAGCGGTAATTTGAGTTTTCGGGAATACTAAAAAGTCACACAAGGTCCCATCTGAAGATATATTATGCGTTGGATGAATGTGGGATTAGAAACATGTCTTCAGTTACTTGATTGCGATGAATTTTTGAAGAAAATAGAGCTGTTTTGGCACTAGTCGTGCTGCGACTTTTCTCATGTCAAATAGAGGCGAATGAAGTTTGAAGCCTATTCAAAACAAAGAATGAAATGGAATCATGCTCAAAACATCAACCAAAAAATGAGAAATGGCCTCGTGAGAGATTTTTTATTCACGGGTAAGTTCTCTCAAACTGAATTGACGATTTCCGATCACAATTCCTTTTTTCTCAATGTTTTTAACAGTTGGGATGGTCGTCCTTGATGTGGCAAATCATTCATCTCTTTTTGGTTTTCTCGGCTTTTGCAGCTCTCTGCTTGAGACAACAATACTCCAAAATTTCCATATTTCGGGTGTACTCAACAACTTTTCTCTTATTCGCAGAATCACTACATCGAAAAAATAGTGCCGGTGTATCGTCCTGTTGCCGAGAAAGAGCTGACACTTTGTCCGGGTGAATGGAAGTATGGGTCATTCTTCACCACGCTACTCACGGAGTGTAGACTGTTTCAACCATGGGCTACCAAGAAGTAATAATCTCTATCTTTAATTTTATGAAATTATGAAGCTTCCAGGCTGTGTTCTAGGTGTTATTTTCATTCGCAGATTTCTACTGAGCGGAGGGCGCATAATCACTGACAAAATCAGCAGCTTCCAGGAACTGAACGGACAATATGATGTCGTTGTTAACTGCACAGGTTTAGGGGCAAAGAAACTGTGCCAGGATTATAAACTAGTACCCATTAGAGGTCAAGTAATCAAGGTTAAGGCGTCGTGGGTGAAGACTGCGTTTTATGCCGATTATGATACGTACATCATTCCCGGTTTTCAAGGTGTCACCTTGGGTGGCTGTCGGAATTTTGACAGTTACAATGTGAACCCATGTAAGTATGACTCGGCCGCAATTAGGGAGCGCTGTGAGACACTGTTGCCCAGCCTGAAAGGAGCACCCGTTATTAGGGAGGCGGTTGGATTGAGACCTCATCGGGATCCGGTTCGGGTGGAAACTGAATTTATAGCTAGCGCAAGTGGACGGTTGAAAGTTGTCCATAACTATGGACACGGTGGCTATGGTGTAACAACGGCTCCAGGTACGGCGATTCATGCCGCTCAGCTGGTTGCAGATGTATTGAAAAGTAACAGCAAGTTGTGAATAATCGCTGTCTAGAATAATTTAATATACAGTAAATTACCTCTACTTCGACATACCGAGACATCATTCAGTGCCGCATTAAAGGCGATTGTGACTTGTAATTGGAAATTTGCGATAACAGTGGTAAAGTGTCGACGTATGGTGCCGACTTTCAATGTGGGGTCATAATTTGGGTCCCAAACTCAATGTTTACTTAAATGTCCAATTAAAGGCGAAAATGTTCAATTATTCGTGTCGCATTATCAGTCTGTCCTAGCTAGACGTCGAATCAGAGATAACATACACTTTGCTTCATTTAATGTATGAGATTGAAAAATAAAGAGAATAATTATTTTTTCCCACTATGCCTTCAACAATTATTTACATGAACAAAACTGTGCATCGCAACATTACTTTATTTCTAAAACGCTGAGATTTGTACCGGCAGCATAATCGGTCGATGATATTATGAACGGACGTTTCATAGAGTGATCATTAACATTGACAGAACAAATACCCAAGAAATTACTAATATTATGAATTACTATCTCAATGAATGTCATCCATTTTGTGTATCATGATCAGTGGTGGCCAACCTCAGAAACGCGGGCTTCTTTCAGACAATTGAATGAAAATAACTTTGTGAGTAATTCTTGTTAATCGTGTGTATCCAGGCTGATCATTTTCTGTTTTCTCTTCCGGGTTTTACGTGCTAATTTATCCTTCTGTCTATTTTTCTCGTTAGTACTCCAAGGACTTTTTTACGATTTTGGTTCTATTCTGCTCACACTCGCATAAATTCGTGCAAGTAACGGCACGAATTTTCGTTGGTTTTTACGTTGTCAGTTACTCGGTTACAAGCAAACGTCAAACGATCCAAAGAATTATGAACGTACCCATACCATAAAATTAATTTAATTTGTATGTATGGGGTAAACGGGTGAATTGCCAAAAAACTTTGAATTAGCTCGGTTGTGAGTAGCAACATACAGGCAAATTAAATGTCAAATTCCGTGTGTTGGTGCGTTCGTAATTATTTGAATCGTTTGGCGTTTACTTGCAACCGAGTAGCTAACAACGTATAAACCCGACTCGCATCGCTATCTGTCACATTCAAGCTGATTCAGATAAAATCACTCACGAAAAGTAGTTCGAGTGGAGACGAAATGGTGTTGGAGTATGCTTGTATTTAAGGATTTTCTATATTGAACCTAACAAAAAATATTGTAGAAACTTTTTGATGATTGAATGAACGTTCAATTTAATCGTGATACCGTATTTACATTATCAACTATAGCCATAATTTTGTCAGTAGAATCGCGACTGCTCTCAGAAGAGAAATTTGGAGCGAAGAAAAGTGGTAACACTGCAGTCGTGTAGACCGATGTTCCCCTTCATCTCACCAAGATTCGTGGTCCCATCAGTACTTGTTCGGTTTCCTAGCAACGATAAAGTTCGGTGTGTACAAGAAGCGTATGACAATTGCCACGTTATTTAAGTGCCGGAAAACGTCAAACTAGATCTACGAGCTGCTCAAACCGTTTTCTATCAATGAACGATTTGTGTTTCGTACACTACAACAGTACAAAGAAACAGTTGATGTGGGAGATAGACCCAGAGAGTGACGTCAGAGGTCGGCACGGCTGCACAATGTTATCTATTTTGTTCATGAACGCGTTCAACGCAATCCTCTTCGGAAAAAAAACGTTCATCGATCGAAATGAATTTGATAAATTAATTGGTGCGTACTCCCTGATATCCAGACAAACACGCTCCCTGATATCATGACAAACACTCAATTTTCCCTGATTTTTAGAAAATGATCCTGATTTTTCCTGATTTTTACTTTTTGCTAAATCAGAAAAAAAATCTACATAAATATACTGGGAGTTTTGCTGGTTGTTTATGAGAACTGTCGTAATAGTCTACATTAAAAAGCTTTCCGGTCCGCGCTTATATAATGCTTACTCTTTCTTTCAAAACTGTATCTGTTCGCATTTTCGAAGATACTGTGTCGACATTTTTTAAATTTTGAAGTTAACGTGAAAGAAATATAATCTATTAGAATCATATGCCCGAAGGTTCTCGCAATTCAAACTCGATAAAACGAAGATTAGAAACAGAATAGGAACGCAAACGATGAAAGGAATATTAGCGACCAAAAATTATGTACATTTAAATGAAAACTATACAGGTTTCATTACATTTTCGTAGCAAATAACATCTAAGTATAACATCTTTTTTATTAAACTGTAATTATTATTAAAAAGTGTCTTATTTCTTGAAGAATATATATTAAATTGTTTGTAAAGCAAGAAGTTGCTAGAATGATCCTTGAGACACGACAAATGTATTAGCAGGTTCACTACATATGTTTAATATCTCCGTTCATGTGCAACAGTTGAAACATGGTTACGTAAATCGTTACGACTTGTGCGTTTCATCTATGCGTCGATTTTTTTTCAAGTAAATCGTGGCGGGTGATGAAAACGGGTCATTTGAAACAATCCGACTGACCCGGTCTGCACCTGAAAATTTTTTTTTATCTGGTTCAGGTGGTATTGGAGAGGAATTCTGTATTGTGAGCTTCTACCAAGCAACCAGTCGATACATTCCCACAAATATTGCTCGCAACTGGACAAATTAGCTTCCATAATTAGTCAATGTTTAGAATTGTTAGGCTACCTGAAAGATTTCAGAACTTCCTGAATTGATTGCAAAACAGCACTGTGCATAATACTTTTGTTTTCTCAGAAATGGGTACGAACTTTCCGGACAACCCAATATGAGCTATCTTGATTTTCCCTGATTTTTATTTCATTCTCCCTGATTTTTCAAATAAAATAGTTGGCAACCCTGCCTTCAACGGGTGAAAAACGAGACTAGCAACAAACCTACCAGACTTTATCTCCCCAAATGATTGGTCATTTGCCAATCCATCGGGTTATTCACTTTGGGTCAAGTTGGAGGAGCGTGCCTGTGAACGTTCTCATTGGAATTACCAATCGTTCAAGAATATTATCGAGAAGCTGCAGCGATTAACGATTGGACTCTGCGTGAAGAAGAGATGGTCGAATAATTTTGTCAAAAATTCTGGATGCTTTTATACCTTCAATAAAAGTTTGGGGTTTTATCTCATTTTGTTCTCGAGTTTTGAATTTTACTGGTATAGAACTGAATGCTTTCTAATTTGAAATAAAAAATGAGTCAAAAAAGTACCATTTAAATACACATATTTTACATTCATTATGAACAGTAGTGAGAAAAAAATTATTGTGGCCCGCGGCTAAAATGAAAATTGTAATGCGGCCCGCACCATGTCTATACCTGGCCACCACTGATCATGATCATGATTCCGATTCAATTCCTATTCAAGTTGTTATACACAGTATTTTTTGATAATGTGGATTTCAAACGGGCTTGTCTTCATAATTCAAGATGTACAAAATTTGATAAATCAATAATCCAACTTTTTTCCCCAATTCTAAACGATCGCTTCAAAAAGCGCACTAAAGTTGCCAACCAAAAGTACTGAAGGGCGCAGAAACGTGTTGCGTCCAATTATGAATGTTGCCACCTGCTTGCAGTTACTGTGATCCAATATCTTTGCCATGTTTTTACCAAGGCGCGTAGAAGTATATCCTAAGGTGGGCCAACTTGCTAAAACCACTCTTCAGCCATCTTGGAAGTTTACTGTGTTTTGTTTGTAAACAAAACACAATACGCTAGTGCCGAAGCTCGTTCCTGATCAGTCTGTCTCTTTCACGCTTCAAGCAAATAATTCCCCTTCTGCTTTCTTCCGTACTGTTTTCATATACCGTTCCCCTAACCAACTTAGTGACGAAACGGCCTCACCTAGTACCATAGACCCGTCTTGGTTTTTACCGCAAGCTCATGTCAGTTCAATTAAGCTTTGTTACATGCGTAGTATAAATGCAGGCGCAATCTACTGTTTGGTTTGCACTGCAGCCTGAAAAAATCATTAATACCCATTTGGACGAAAACAGGCGGATCAATAAAGACACTATTTTTATATGATAGAAAACATGCAAGGGAGTATAAAAATTGGAAATTTATTTTTGAATGTTGTTTGATGTTATTGTGAGTTATTGTGCTCACGGCTACTCCATTTGCTTAGCCGCGTACTCACAGTAGCTCACAAAATCGAGAGTGACCAGGCAAGAAATATACCATTCTGAATCATATTTCGAACGCTTAAGGTATATAATGCAGAAAACAGATCTCACAGGTATTGTTAGGTTTATAATTTTGGTAAATTAGTTCAATATGCTTTTAAGCTTTCTACTTTGGTACCTATTTGATTGAAAACATAAAAAACATCGAAAAAAATGCTTTTCAAATGAAGTGAGCAAAAATCAAACTTCGGACACTATTTATAAAAAAAAAACAAATTTCGAACAGATTGAATTCGAATTTCGAACACTTTATTTTGTAATTGTTTTGAGCGAAAATTACATTACACTTGATTATATTTTATAGTCAACTGCGAAACACTTACCAAGCATTCACAATAAACTGTTAACGATGATGAGAACTGACACAAACGATAATGAGTAGTGTTGTCATATGTTTGCCGATTATGTTATAATTCGAATGTAGTTATATATGAAATATATGAAATGATAGTGAAACCAAGGGATTACTCTAAAGAAGCAATTGTGATATTAATTTTCTAGTTATATCATCAGTGCATTAAGGGAGTATTCTAGTCTAGAAATTTGAAAAAAACCAATTTATTTTTCTTAAATATTTCTGTAGTTTAGGCATTCAATAATATACCCTAGAAAGGACTTATCGAAAATACTATTAATTACCGAGTTAGAGCCATTTAGCGAAGTGGTATCTAATATGGCCATAACAATGTACTTCAAATGCGTTTTTCTCGAAACTAGTTTTTTCAAACTGGCCTACACTATATATCAAGTTCTACTGAACCGATTCATGTCGAATTTATATGAATACAATCTGCAGACATCTCGCTATCGCATGAACCTCTAAAATATGATATTTTTCAAGTTTTACTATTTTTTAAAAATCGGGAAACGTAAGAAAAAAAACCTTTAAACCGCATTTTGTTTTTCAAATGGCCACCATTTTGTCAAAAAGGATGTTTTTGACTAGTCCGAGGTTCATGCGATAGCGGCATCTGTACTTATTCAGAATCTGTTCTATTTTTTTTTTGTTTCAGATAACCAGAAGGACTGGAATCATGTAAGCCATGGCACAATTTATTTTTTAATCCTCTCACTTCATCACTCTACACTTCATCTACACTACACTACTCTCTACACTAGAATACCCCCTTAAGCATTTCAAGATATTAGAACATAATGTCCGAAATATGATTCAGAACGGCACTTCAAATTCATATTTATTTTTGAATAACAGGGCATGTTCGGTCTGAATTCAGCATAAGATAAATCATAACACAATAGCATACAAACATCATTCACAAGTAATTAAAAATAAGGTGTGATTACTGTCATATCAGAAACGCTATAAAAATTAAATTATTATCAACTCACAACAGTATTTAATTTATAACAGTACTTAAAATTAACCAGCGGTAAATTATGATGAAAGAATAATTAATTTCCTGCATTCGTCTCAAGATATTTTTGTATGATCCCATAAGATTTTTGTCTGGCTGTTTCCATTTCGAGAACTCCCAAATGGCCTGACTTGAAACTCGTATCTCAAATGCCTGTAACTTGGTGAGCAACGAGATTTTTAAAAAGTTTTTTTCTAGGGTATTTTATTGAACTTTTAAGCTCTAGAAACATGCAGAAACAAGTTTTGTTTTTTTTTCTCAATCCTAGACTAGAATACCTCTTTTAAATAAATCATTTATTGGATAAATGAAATTTCCGAAAAAAAATTTGAAATTTTGAATTGAATGAAATTTCCCAATTCAACTGAATTCAACATATTTACTTTGTAAGTAAAGAGTTTGAACAAATTCCATGTTAGATAAATTCATGCATTGTGATAGATTACCTACTTCGTTATAAGTGAATTTAATGAAAATGTCTGGCCGTCCGTAATCCTTTTACGTATGACATGAAGCCATGGTTATTTCATTCATTCACCGTGAACTTCCAAATTATGTGAACGGAAGAACTGTTAAAAAATCATTGTATTTTACATTCTCCTTTAAAGTTATTGCATCTCTTAAATATACTTTCTTCTCGAACCGCGATTTTGCTTGATTTTGACTTCAGTCACTCAGTTTCGATTTTGACATGTACGTTGAACGTATTTTGTTGGATCAATTAATGGCCTTATATGCATAAGGAACAGAAGTGGTCCCGGCTTGCATATCAGTTACTGTATATTTCGAGGGTGATTTCGTTCACCGTATGATCCTAGTCGAAGTGTTATCGTGTAACTATCCTTAGCTCATTTCTGGTCAAACTAGGCCGTAGATCTTTTGTGGCTGTTAGATCTGGGTAGATCGCAAGGTTCAAATATTTTCCTATCCAGTTGTTATAAGGCCAGGTTAGCTGTTCAGGTTTGAAATGGTCTACCTTCAGCGTAAAAAGCTGCCTTTTACGAGTAAAACTGCCTTTTACGAGTAAATTAAAGTTCTGTTTTTTCTCACCGTTCGAATTTGGAACGTTTTCCATCATACGTGTTCCACGAGTTACTAGGTAAATAACGGACCACTGAGCAAATACCCTGCGGTAACACGGCAGGGGCAAAGATACTGTGGAGTGTGCAGATACGTTAGCGACGGAGTATTCATGAAAACCTCTCGACCATGCAACCCCCGGCACGGGTCGCATCATACCTTTTGATTGGGTTCACCCATATGATTTTACAGTTAATTACAATTACCTCTATCGTTGCGCATTTATCCGATCAATAGAGTCAATAGAGGCAATAGAGTTTCTCAATGAAGTCATGTTTCCAATCGTTGATTAACTGTTGACTAAAAATAAACGTGAACGAGTTTCTAATAGGACTGCTGCCTTAATCAATTTACAGGCATTCTTAGGAGAGATTTTTGGTAGCCCTGAAAAGGAATGATGGTTCGGGTGAATTAACGTAATTAAGACAACCATTACCGAAATGAATCAATTTTGAAATTCATTCGTCTCTAATCGTGAAAAAGGGTCTTTGAGAAAATAAGAAACAACTTCAACATCGCCTTGTGAATTACATATTCATACGTTGAATGACAATTTGTTTTCTCTTCTTTTATGTAGAGAAAGTCGACGCGAGCGTTAAGCGGCCCATAGACGTTCAATATAATTGAGCAATGTGGGTTGTTGTTTTGACGGTGACCCCTAGACGATCAATATTATTGTACAATAATTTGATTTGTACAAAAGATTGTACCGTGTGGAGGCGATAATGAAGGTTGTGCAAAATGTCGCACAATCACGAGCACAGATGTACAACCACATTGTGCAAACAGTCCCTGCCGGAATTTCATGAAGTCAACATGTTGAGTGAAGATTTGTGCTGCGTGATGATTGCCGTGGCCGCTAGTCGTGAAAAAAGAAAGAAAAAAGGCTCTCAGACTGGTAGAAAATGGGCCAAACAGTGGTTTATTGATAGCGATAAGTTCACCCACAACAAATTACTCAATGAATTGAAAGTAATTGAACCAAATGATTTTCACAACTTTGTGCGAATGAACGGAGAATTATTTGATGAACTCTTCGCTTTGATTATTCCTGAAATCAGTAAAAGGAATACTACCATGCGCGATGCAATTGCTGTACGTCAACGGTTGTCCATAACCCTACGATATCTCGCAACCGGGAATAGTTTTGAAGGTCTGAAGCTTTCAACTGCTGTGTCACCTCAGTTTACTATTGTCGCAAAGTCGCCAAGGTTTGAGTCTTTCGAAAGCCGTAAAATCACCCAAGTGCATGGAATCGGAGTTTTGAAAAAAAAAAAAAAAATGATGCCAAATGTCTTCAAATTACATGAAACGTAGAGATGTACTGTCATCTAAATCCCAAAATTTGATTTTTGATAATATACCTTGAGTTATTTAACGGTTTTCAAAAAAACTAGAAACGGGTTATATCTTTGATATAACCGCAAGGTGGTCGACGGACTAACGTTGACTTAGCAATAAATAAGAACAAGCATATAAATCTTAGACATTTCATCTTTCGAATAAAGTGATTATCATACCACTTCGTATAGCCTGAAAATAATTATTAACGCTCAAAGGGGGAATCGATTCCTTCTCTGAAATACCCAGCGCAAATAGTACCCACTCCCCAAGCCCCGACAATTGGAATCATCGTTGATCCGGGGCAGGATTGTTAACACTTGAGAAGGATTCTTCCTCGGAATTACACAGTAAAAAAAGAGCCCCTTCCCAAAAATTCCAACTTCCCAATAACGAGGACCGATTGCAGCATTCGTAAACAACTATTGATATGTAATATAATATCCACTACACCATATCATATTGTGTTCTTCTCTATCAAATTCATAATCAATGGTACCCATCGGTATCGAATTACCATCGATACCTCGGTTTTCGCTAAATGCTCCGTTAGGTCCGACTGCAGAGGAGAAATGGAATTGAAAAACGACAAAAGAGAGAAAGAGATGTTGGAGGTTGAAAGGAGTTTGGCAGAAAACTTCTGCATTTTATCTTTCGAATATTGTGATTATCATACCACTTTGTTTTGCCAGAAAGAGATTATGATTGCTCAAAGGAGGAATCGAGTCCTCCGAGGAAATACCCATCGCAAATTAGCATCGACTATTAAATGCGGCATTCGTACACAAATAATTTTATAACGCAGTTTTCATCAAAGTCATTATCAAACCCATGGTCAATGGCACCCATCGGTATCGAATTATCATCGACATCACAATTTTCACTAGATGCTTCTTTCAGCTCGGCCTGCCAAAACTTTTCTGAAATCTAATCCATCAAATTTGGTGTCCCTCAAAAAGGGCGTTTATTATATGCTAAGGTAATAGCACGACGGATACGACGTGCTATTACTTCCTCGGATACGACGGGCCAGCTGAATGTCCTTGGGCATGATGTGACGCGTTTTGCGTGGATAGTACACAAAATAGTATCTTGGAATAGCTTTCTTGCAGTGCCATAACCGCGGAACTTTGGACGCAAGTCGGTTTCGAAGTCCTGGGCAATTTCACGAACCTAACGCTACAAATGTAGCTTGCGGATCAGCAATTCGGTCGACTTCTGATAGCGACAAATTTCACGCAAAGCGACGGTTCCCGGTCGGTAGCGATGTGGCTTCTTCACACTTTCTGCGGCTGGTGCGCTTTTCCGAGCTGCTCTCATGGTGCCTTACCACCGGTAGATTTACGAGCTGCTTGCTTGGTCCCAATAAAACGAGTCCTCACGGTGCGAGAGTAAAGGTAGAAATGAACGAAAGCAAAGGAAGCGTCATGTTTTATAGTCATCCGTTCGATTCAACTGCAGAAGAGAAAAGAAATTGGAAAAAAAAGACCATAATGTATAGCCGTCTGATTGCGACCGTCCTCATCTCACATTGCCGCATCAACTGAATGGATTTCCAGAGCATATGCGAGTTTATATACGGTTTCAATAACATGTTTTTTAAGCAATTTTAAAGCTATTGAAACAAGTTTTCGGGTCAATAATTAACAATCATATAACTCGTGGACATTTTGTCTTTCGAATGAAATGATTATCAAACCACTCCGTTGAGCCGGAAAAGAGGTATTAACGTTCAAAATCTTGCAGTCCAGCGTCACTTTTTCGTTTTCGAAACTTTGAACTTACACCCCGGTACAGAAATGAAAGACGTAGTCCTACGTCAAAAATGGAATCAGCATTCTACATGACATGACCTGTACCTCGCCTGTGCCTCGACCATGCCCCGACAACCCAAAACATAGCATCCCTAATGCTGATTCACTTAACCATGTCATAGAATTCTCCTTGGCATCCAAGAAGCTCACGCATAAGCTTTTCATGGAAGTGAATTTTTTTTTCGGTTTTCAAAAAAATATCCCTACCCATAGAGGGCGCCAGACAATTTGTGGTTACAACACGGCAATTATTTATTTGTAATAAGTGCAAATCATAATTATTTTACGTTTATCAAGAGATTTTGTTTCAAATTTTTTTTATGATTCGATTATCCGAAGTGGAAAAAAAACATATTCCGGATAATCGAGTCCGTCTTGTATTTCAAAACATTCTAAAAAACTCACCAAAAATTATTATCAGACATATTTTTAATTGAATATTATTTCACAAGCTGTGAGAAAACGTATTAGGCTGTCAAAAAAGTCCTGCGGCATTTTTTTGAATTTTCATTTGTTCATAAAATTAGTTACAATCATCTGTTTTAAGTCAAATATGCGCCGTTTTGTTCGATGACTTGTTCCCAACGAGATGCCAACTTCATAATACCCCTGTTATAGAAGCTCGCTTCCTTATTGGCAAAAAACTCGAATAGCCAATTTTCACAGGCCTCTTTTGTGGCTAACTTCTGACTTCCTAGCTCGTTCGCCATGGACAAAAACGGGTGGTAGTCACTTGGTGCAAGGTCCGGACTATACGGCGGATGCAAAAGAACCTCCCATCCGAGCTCTCGGAGCTTCTGGCGCGTCACCAAAGAAGTGTGTGGCCTGGCGTTGTCCTGATGGAAGACAATGCGGCCTCTGTTTATCAAAGATGGCCTCTTCTTCATGAGTGCTACCTTCAAGCGGTCCAGTTGTTGACAGTACAGGTCCGAATTGAGCGTTTGGCCATAGGGAAGTAACTCATAATAGATTATTCCTTGACAATCCCACCAAACACACAGCAGAACCTTCCTGGCCGTTAATGAGGGCTTGGCCACCGTCTAAGCCGCTTCAGCGGGCTTCGACCACGACCGTTTGCGCTTCACGTTGTCGTAAGTGACCCACTTTTCATCGCCAGTCACCATCCGCTTCAGAAACGGGTCGATTTTGTTGCGATTCAGCAGCGATTCACATGCGTCGACACGGTCAAAGATGTATTTTTGCGTCAACGTGTGTGGCTTCATTGTGAATCCAAGCTTCTTCAAATGGTTAATAACGGTTTGATGACTTATCCCCAGCTCTTGGCCGATACTACGGCGGCTACTATGCCGGTCTTTCTCGGCTAATTCAGCGATTTTGTCGCAATTTTCGACGACAGGCCTTCCGGAGCGTGACGCATCTTCGACGACCTCTACACCAGAACGAAAACGTTGAAACCATCGTTGTGCGGTGGAAATGGAAACTGTATCGGGTCCATAAACTGCACAAATTTTATTGGCAGCTTGAGATGCATTTTTGCCTTTGTCATAGTAGTACTGTAAAATATGTCGGATTTTCTCTTTATTTTGCTCCATATTTGCGACACTATAACTCACGAACGACTTAACCAAACAAAACACTGTCAAGGACTATATTATAGCGCGCAAAAATACCTTTCTAACAAGCTATAGTATGACTCGATACAATGAATACAATTAGAACTACGCGCTTACAACGACACCTCGCGGAAATACCGCAGGACTTTTTTGACAGCCTAATATTACTCAATTACATAGAATACATATTCGGCACGAAGAAGTAAATTTTCATTCATAATTTTTATTTGAAAGGTGTGTTCATTTCATTCTCAAAATCCATTATAACATTCATTTTCCGAATGGTGCAACACGAAGTCAATGCCGTCAACGCAGATAGGAAAGACGAAACGCTTGCAGTGTAAAACTTAATGAATGTAATGAACATGTAATAAAGTATCAATGAGCACAGTCGTATTGATTTACTTTTGTGTGATTTTTTAGATGACTGCGGATTGGTTTGGCAATTTTTACTCATCTGGTAGTATACCAAGCGCCTTGATTTACACCAGTTTGAGAGTTTGGTAGTTATTGCGATTGACGTTGGACATGTGTGACGCTATTACTTACTGTGTGTTGCCCTAAGCGTGCTCATGATAACGTTTTAGAAGCGAATGAACTGAAAAGTTTAAAACCTCTATAATTCATCACGTTCGTTCATGATAATAACCTGCGCCTGAGATGTTTAGTTCAAAAGACCGCTAGTAACGCACTGACAGGATATTGAACAATATTGTCAACAGACGGCACATTATTATCCTGTTTGCCCAATATATTTTCAAAATTTTGAAAATAACACAATATATTTCACAACCTTCCAATATTGCCCATAAACGAACAATTATGTTGCACAAACCAAAATATTGAGCAATAATATTGAACGTCTATGGGCTGCCTTAGATTGTGATTACAAATCGACAGATTGAGTTAGCTGAACATCACAAACGTTGACAGTTGACGTAATGCAAACCGAAAATTACTACTTGATGCTACCTAAATACTTAGAACACGTAGTCCTGACCAAGGTGCTAAACTATAGGTGTTTCGTTCTTGACTCTTTCATGACAATACGTGAGACGAGTAGCGAGACGTAGCTTTCTGAATTATTTACCTTTTGTTTGGTTGTGTGGTTATGGTTTGATATCAACTCGCTGACTTTTCTGTGGCCAATCGAAGGATTGGAAACCTCAGAAAAATCAAGGTATATGCTCACGTCATTTCCATAGCAGCAGCTACGATGACCGACATCAAATGCGCCATGAACTTAATGGTACGAGGAAATATAGGATGTTGCATTCCAAAGTTAAACCTTTTTTCTGTATCAGCTATTCCATGTCGAACCGATATAGTGGTTCTCCGATTTTCGTGGAAAGTGGTAGATTTGTTCTTTATTGTAAAATATTAGACCCATCTTTTCTTGTTTTTTTTTTATTATGGCTGTGTGGTATACGTTGCAAATCGTGAATATTATACCGGATTAAGGGCATTGTAGTGATGTAGAACGTTGAACTTTGGCACCGCCGCAACAATAAGATATTTCTCACCGTGCAATTTTTCGAAATGACTGGTATACTCATCGGCAGTGCGGAATTACTCTCGGCATACAAAGCAGCAGCGCAAAGAGGGGCCCAAATTGTGTTTCAGCATACATTCCACCGTAGTCACATAACGAATTTCCGATAGAAGCCGATTCGCCACTACCATCTCTTTAATTTCCTTCAAAACTTTGTCGTTTTGTAAAATTGCATCCAGCATACGCAGGAATTTGTTTTGCTTTTTGGAAGTCAACTCTGAAAAATCAAGAAATATAATCATTCTTTAGCTAAATATATCAAACCGACCTACCAGTGTGATTGTTCTGTTCGTGCTGCTCCAGTAGGTTTCGCAACCGCTCCATGTTGAATTTATAATGATTTGGTCGATTACCATTGGCATGCTGTTGGATTGACTCATTACGTGTTATCAAATCGTGGTTCATCAGCACCCAGCCCAACTCGTCCATTTTGACACGAGTGTTGCGGCGCAGTTTTATCTCTTCGAAAAGTTTCTCGCGTAGTTTCCGTTTGATGATGCCTCCGTCCTTGATCAGATTGTGCCGATAAATTCGTACCACGTACGATTCTATTTCATGCTTTTGCCCTGGTGATAAAACAAAAGACGGGTGGGTAATGTCGGGGACATAACCGGAGTGACGTAGGACTACACAAAGGGGACAGCTTTTATTAAATATATTGTTTTATTTTCTTCTCCTTCGTGAATACCTACCTATCTGCCTGAAAAATGGATTAGTTTACTGTTTACTCTTTATGAATATGTTGATGGTTCTGAAAAGAACCTTTGGTGTTGTGTTTTTGTTATCACTCGATATTCCCATCTTGTTCGGTTAAACCTTCCTGTTTAGCTATTGCGTTTGCCACTCGCCACAGCTTTCACAGTTGGAAAATTTCTTCCCATCCAGCTTTGTGACATATTGTACAGTAAATTACATTCAATGCGACGTGCCGAAGCGCCACTCAGTGTCGCATTGGAGGCGATTTTAATCTGTAATTGAACATATGCGAAGACAGTGGTACAGTGACGCCTTTAAATGTGGGGTTATAATTTGGATCTCTATGTTTACAAAAATGTCCAACTAAATAAGTCGCATTACATGTCCGTCCAATTAGCTAAATGTCGAACTAATTGTAAATTACTGTACTTTCAATCTGGAAACAATTTAAGAATTGGTGAAAATTGAATAATCAGGAAAGTCCCCAACTATCAATAAGCTCAGAACAACTGCCAAATTCTCATACTCATCAGATACTGGCAAACAAATTATGAAAAAATCAATTTGTGTTTTATTATTATTTTGGATAATGTTTTAGAAAGCATTGAACTGTATTTCCTAAACTCTTTTTTGGAAGGTTTAATGGCCCTGAAAAGCGCCTTGTTTTATGGAATGGTTTCAATTTAGAAAACTTAGTACTCGTGGTTTTGAAAAAAAAAAACATTTCGAACGCCCTCGATGCCGCCTTGTTCTGGATTTGCCACCAAAGCAGTTTGTATAAAGAACAAACTTTTGACGTAGGACTACGTCTAACCGGAAGATATAGGGGGTGAAATGGAAATCTAGGCACTGAACAAGTAGGAAAAAATGCAAGATTTGGAACGCTTATAACTCGAGCATTTCTCAATAGATCGCAAAGGTTTTTGCATCAATTGATAGGAAATATATCTACGCATCTATCATAACGAATAACATTTCATTTATCTTGAGATAAATAATTGAATAATTGTGAAATATCAAGCATTGTCAAAATGCACTATGTGCCCATTTTTGATTGGTCCATTTTGTGCTCCTCAAATCGTACCGACCAAAACGGGCAACCAGAGCAGCAGCGAAATAGAATGAAACACGATTGGGAAGGAAAAAGAAAAAAATGAACGAAACATTGGTCGCAGTCTCACACATGCGTAACTCTCGAGCCAGCCAGTCAGCTTAAAAATCCCCGCTCCGCTGCCGTAACGATCATTCTCATTCAAACCGTACACCACATCGGTTCGCATCACAACACATCAACAAACCAACCCAAGCAGCCATGTCTGGACATGGTGAAGGAGGAAAAGTGAAGGGAAAGGCAAAATCCCGCTCGAACCGTGTTGATCTGGAGTTCCCCGCAAGGGTAGCTAGGCCGAGCGCGTTAGTACCAGTGCACCAGTCCACCTAGCCGGCGTTATGTAGTTTCGGCCGCCGAAGTGATCGAGTTAGCTGGCAAAGCTGCTCGCGACGATAAGAAAACCCGCATTCGGAACAGAACACATTCGGTTCGGTGGACATCAAGACAACAGGCAGTTGCAGCGAGTGGCGAATGGCAAACGCAATCGCAAAACGGCATCAGGTAGCAGAAGAAAAAAGTTTGTTCTTTATACAAACTGCTTTGGTGGCAAATCCAGAACAAGGCGGCATCGAGGGCGTTCGAAATGGTTTTCTTCAATACCACGAGTACTAAGTTTTCTAAATTGGAACCATTCCATAAAACAAGGCGCTTTTCAGGGCCATTAAACCTTCCAAAAAAGAGTTTAGGAAATACAGTTCAATGCTTTCTAAAACATTATCCAAAATAATAATAAAACACAAATTGATTTTTTCATAATTTATTTGCCAGGATATGATGAGTATGTGAATTTGGCAGTTGTTCTGAGCTTATTGATTTTCACCAATTCTTAAATTGCTTCTAGATCGAAAGTACAGTAATTTACACTTATCTCGACATTCAGCTAATTGGACGGACCTACAGGTGCGACATATTTAGTTGGACATTTTTGTAAACATAGAGTTCGGGGTCCAAATTATGACCCCACATTGAAAGTCAACACTGTACCACTGTCATCGCAAATGTTCAATTACAGGTTAAAATTACCTCCAATCCGATACTGAGTGGGGGTAATGCGACGTGCCATTGAATGTAATTTACTGTAAAATATGTCACAAGCTGGATGGGAAGAAATTTTCCAACTGTGAAAGCTGTGGCGAGTGGCAAATGCAATCGCTAAACAGGAAGGTTTAGCCGAACAAGATGTTGATATCGAGTGACAACAAAACAATAAACTCTTTAGATTGAAGATAATTTTGTGATCCTGAAAAGGACCCTTTTTAGCCTGCATGTGAATCCAACGAGCGAACAAATCGTAATGAATGTATTTTTTTGCCATCGCTCCCTTTTAACGCTCATTCGTTCGTCTCGTTGGACTCGCCCCTCTGGTTGAGTCTGCCGATTTGTCTCTATCCTGTGAGTGTGTACCGCTAGAGTATAAAACACGCGGACCCCAAAAAAATATCTTATTTTCTTTCAAACCGTAAACCCGTAAATCGGCATCGTGGACGTAACAAAGGAGGACAAGTTAAGGGAAAAGCAAAGTCTCACTCGAACCGTGCAGGTCTCCAGTTCCCTGTTGATCGCATTCACTGATTGCTCCGCAAGGGTAACTAGGCCGAACGGATTTGTGCCGGAGCACCAGTATACCTAACAACGATTATAGAGTTTCGGCCGTCGGAGTGCTCGAGTTGGCTTGCAAAGCTGCTCACGACAATCAGAAAACCCGCATCAAGAACAGAGCAGCTTCGGTTCGGCGCTCATCAAGGCAACAATTAGTTTCAGTGAGTGGCAAAGTGTTTCTCCGACACGTCGTATTAAATGTAATTTACTGAACAACATGTCACAAGCTGGATGGGAAGAAATTTTCCAAATTTGAAAGCTGTGGCGAGTGGCAAACGCAATAACTAAACAGGAAGGTTTAACCGAACAAGATGGGAATATCGAGTGATAACAAAAACACAACACCAAAGGTTCTTTTCAGAACCATCAACATATTCATAAAGAGTAAACAGTAAACTAATCCATTTTTCAGGTAGATAGGTAGGTATTCACGTAGGAGAAGAAAATAAAACAATATATTTAAAATATATATTTAACAAAAGCTGTCCCCTTTGTATAGTCCTACGTCACTCCGGTTATGTCCCCGACATTACCCACCCGTCTTTTTTCTTCTGCTACCTGATGCAGTTTTGCGATTGCGTTTGCCACTCGCCACTCGCTGCAACTGCCTGTTGTCTTGATGTCCACCGAACCGAATGTGTTCTGTTCCGAATGCGGGTTTTCTTATCGTCGCGAGCAGCTTTGCCAGCTAACTCGATCACTTCGGCGGCCGAAACTATATAACGCTGGCTAAGTGGACTGGTACACTGGTACTAACGCGCTCGGCCTAGCTACCCTTGCGGGGAACTCCAGATCAACACGGTTCGAGCGGGATTTTGCCTTTCCCTTCACTTTTCCTCCTTTACCATGTCCAGACATGGCTGCTTGGTTTGGTTTGTTGATGTGTTGTGATGCGAACCGATGTTGTGTACGGTTTGAATGAGAATGATCGTTACGGCAGTGGAGCGGGGATTTTTAAGCTTACTGGCTGGCTCGAGAATTACGCATGTGTGAGACAGCGACCAATGTTTCGTTCATTTTTTTCTTTTTCCTTTCCAATGGTGCTTCATTCTATTTCGCTGCTGCTCTGGTTGCCCGTTTTGGTCGGTACGATTTGAGGAGCACAAAATGGACCAATCAAAAATGGGCACATAGGGCATTTTGACAATGCTTGATATTTCCCAATTATTCAATTATTTATCTCAAGAAAAATGAAATGTTATTCGTTATGATAGATGCGTAGACATATTCCCTATCAATTGATGCAAAAACCTTTGCGAGCTATTGAGAAATGCTCGAGTTATAAGCGTTCCAAATCTTGCATTTTTTCCTACTTGTTCAGTGCCTAGATTTCCATTTCACCCCCTATATCTTCCGGTTAGACGTAGTCCTACGTCAAAAAAAATAACACTCTCTTTTAAATGCTTAATAAAACCACGTACGAGTAAAACGCTGCTTGCTTGGAAAGAAAAGCATTGATTGCGCGGCTAGAAGGTAAAATATACTCAAAACATCCTTCTGCACTGTTTTTAATTCGACCGCTGGTTGTAGATGTCTGAAAAAGTAGAAGCAATTATGAGAAATTGTTATACGAAAAAATCCAGAAAATTACTTGCCTATAGTAAAGCGCGAGCAGCTATTTTGCCAACGAATGCATTTGTCACCAAAAGATATGATTTGTTTCGTAAACAAATTTGGTTTCTCACGAGCAATGGCCGAACAGCAATTTTGACATTGCGGTCCACCTATAGTATAACGCCTTGGTCCTGACTCTTCCAAAACTATTTTGCTATGAATTTTCTAGTATTTTCTGATCCTATTGGATTCTAGATCAAGCCCGTGAATGAAAATGGAAAACGTCGAACAATTGTATTGATGAACACAAAATGACACATAAAAACACTCGCAGATACAAAATAATTCGTAATGTCGAGCAGCGTCTAACTAACATGTTACTAAATCATAAAATTAGAAACCCTGTATGCGCGTCAGTTTATTTTTGGCGGATTATGTCGAATCGATTAACAGTTGACGATTCGTTAGTAATCAGTTTTTGGTTAGCTCACCATTTCACATATGTTCCTCCGTTCCCTCCGCGTTGAAACTGGAACCTCTATCGACGCGCAGCTCAATCCCCATCGAACTGGCAACTCAGTCCTACGGAGCTGTCATTCGCCGTCCACCGAAAACATTTGTGCTAACACAACACAAAACAAAAAAAAAGTCCGACGGAATAAAATCGAACGCAGAAACGCATAGCTAGTGTGGTTAATGGTTTTTTAAATTTCGTTTTCGTCCGTGACGTCAGCGTTGCATTTTGTTGCGTGATTTTGTATTCCTCTCCCGTCCATCAGGCGGGCGTACAAGTGATCAAAAAGTGAGTTGAGCCAGTGGACGAGAAATTCCGAACAAACTGCCGCCTGTGTACAACATATGAGCAAGAGTGACAGCTCGAGAAAAATGGCCATAAGTCCTTCGGAGGTAAGCGAATGCAATGTGTTTGTTTCCTGCACTTTGATAAGTTGTCACGAGTAGCAAGACGTTGGAGATGATTTCATTCGCAGCAGTAAAAACACTAGTGAATGCTCCCTTATCATGAGCTAAGCGTAATAGTGGAAAAATGTCCAGATTCACTACGGTGTTCGTTTGTGATGGACACTATCACAATGTCAACGTAAAAATCGATAAATTCTTCTGTGGAGTAAAACAACGTTGGATGAACTAATTTATGCTGTAACACTTTCACATTTATTTAACGAAACCGGGATACCTGGGGCTGGCGAGAATTGGGAATATATTTTCTGCATATCCGTAAATGCGTTATCGTTGTATGCTGTTTGGAGCTCATACCACGAGGAAATATTGATATGACACGATATGCATATTCATAGTTTTATCAAGATTCGCCTGCAGTTAGGAATTCGAAATTCGAGAAAAAATGGGCGTTCGTTTCCGGGAACTGATTTAGGCATTCTATCAGTTGTTTTATTTTCAGATTTGTTTCGTTATGCCATGAACAGCTGTTTTTATCGTTAGGGTAAGGTTGGGAATTGTCGGATTACGTTTGGAGAATAGCACAAATTGACATTGTTATTAATGTATGGGAATGAAAAGTTACACAGTTTTTATGCCTGTGAAACCCTGCATGCATATAAATTAATAAAAATAAATAATAAACTACAATTATGACGTAGAACTACCTCTTTCATTACTGTACCGGGGTGTAAATTCAAAGTTTCGAAAACGAGAGAGTGACGCTGGATCGCAAGGTTTTGAACGTAAAAACCTCTTTACCTGCTGAATGGAATGGTATAATAATCACTTTATTCGAATGATAAAATGTCAAAGAATTATATGACTGTCACTTATTGTTTCAAAAAATCGTTTCAATAGCTTAAAATGTTGATATGTCTGAGACTATGGGCACGAACGGGATCTTGACATAGGACTGTGATTATGTGTAGCATTTGCATTTGAATTGAGTTTTTTCATTGTTCAAAATCTGTATTTTTTCTCTCTTGATACATCAAATGGAAGCCCTGAAAAAACCGTTTCCTGTGTAAACTTGTATCCTTTAAACGGATTAGATGAAATAACCTGGTACAATCCGGAACCACATTCTGTTTAAAAATGTGCACAATAATACCATTAAAACCATTACTATCCTTTTCTTCTGTTTATTCAATTATGCAGAAAAAGACAACGAGTCATCATTTATCATTTTTAAACACAAGTCTAAATCGTTAAGATCTACATAAATATAAATCTAAGTCAAATAAATCTATGACTACAGAAATACATTATAGATAAATATAACATTTTACCTTCAGTGCCACGTTGTCCGGAACATTGTTTGTAGGGAGTTGTAATAACTTCATAGCCAGCTGCTGTAGTGAACTGTTCTCATTGGGTACTAAGTTCTGCTTAAGTTTAGGAAAAGGAATGGCGAATGAGCAAGTGCACTCGAAGAAGTGAAGCGGGCTTCTAAGGAAGACATGCACATATTAAAATCGCGACTACTCATGCTATCATAAACTGATATGCGTGAGTATACTCTTTAGAGCACCTAAATCAGCAGCCAGTTAAATTCTTTAATTGCATTTTTTTACATTACCAAACAACAGGTTCGATATCGTGTTATCCTGGACCAACATAACATAAATTGTTAGTAGCAAGACCTACACGATAAAAACGTGAATTGAGCACGACAACATACAAAACAACAACTGATGTCAAAACATTGTTCGTTGCTTCTTAGAGGAAAGCGAGTTGTTAGTGCAATCGAAAAAAACATACCCATTTAAATCATCAAATTTTTTGTCTTTTTTACTATATTTTCTGTTCCCGTTTCCAGTAAAAAAAGCTGGATAAATCCCCTGTCTAATGGTATATAACACAACATATGTCGCAATAACAATTTTGAATAATATGCGTTTGAAAACTCTTAACAAATTGTTACATTTTTCATAGAGTGACCCCGCTATATAGAAATCAAAGACATAATCCTATGTCAAAATTGCTTTGAACACAGGCTATTCAAATCATAACAATCTAGCTCATTGATGATAATTGCTTTTGAGGTGATCGGAATGTGTTCCCGAACACGGACGCAAAATCAAGGCGCCTGGGGAAACCGTCATCGCGAATACATGCAGGCTGTGATTTCTTTTACTCGTTTGCAAATGCAAAGGTTTCAGTGATGCAGTCGTATACAAGAGCATTAGTTTCTGTTTCGCTTTCGCATGGAATAGTCATGAAGGAATATTTGCTTGTAATTGCTGTCGAACGAAGGAAGATTTGCGCATTCAGTTTTAGTGATGCAATCGTATCCAAGCGCATCAGTCTCTATTCTGTTTCCGCGTGGAGTGGTCATGAAAACTCTCGTGTACAGTGATAGACATTCGTTTAGCCGCATTTGAAAAAAAAAATACTTGAAACACTTACAAAACAACTAGGAATGTTCTTTTTATCGGGATACTTATTTGATGTAGTGATAGTATATTTAGGTCACTTTTATTGAAAGGACGTGCGTCACAATCACACACACAAGGCGGCATCGGTGGATATAAACATTCAAACGTCGTTTTTTCCCGAGACATACGTTCAGCCGCAGGGCATAAAAATCGAGTTTTCGCATAATCACTAAGCCTTTATCTGTGTTTTTTGAAAAAATACTTGGGAATGTTCAATTTACAAGATAAATATTAGATTTGCAACGTAAGGAGTTGGTCAGATTAGTGATTTACGTAGGATTCAAAGAAATGGCGAAAGGTATTCTATTGACGGAAGAGGGGCGGAAATTAATAAAGATATTCAGTGAATAAAAATTTTCTAATCGCTCGATCGTAACAAAAATTGGTCTAACTGAGAAAGTGGTACGGAATTTCTTTAAATAGTGCCAGAAATATGGGATATAACGACCAACGAATGGGAACACCAAAGTTACTTTGCGTCTTAAAGGTCGAATAAGACACGAAGCAACCAGGAAACGATGTCCTGCTCATACATTAAGGCAGAATCGGTTATTCCAGTAACCAAGAGGCATATTGCGCGCATCTTGAACGAGTCACCAAACATAATGTGGAAGAAACTTCAAGGGAAGCCGAAACTGACCGCCACCCATAAGCAGAACCATCTCATTTTCGCCCGGCAATACATGGAAAGGAAACTAGAATGGAGAAATATTGAATTTTCCAGCGAAAAAAGTTCAATTTGGATGGTCCGAACTGTTACAGTTGCTATTGGTGCAATTTAAGTCAACGGCATGTTGTGAGATCGAAGCGAAACTTTGGGGGCGGAAGTTTGACAGTGTGGGGAGCCGTTTCCTATCACAGCAAGCTTCTCATTTGTTTCATTTTCACCCGAATGAACTCCGAAAAGTATCTTCAATTACTGGAGGAGGATATTGAGAATAACGCTACCGAGGATGTCGTTTTTTCAGCAGGATTATGCATAGATCCACGTTTCCAAGCAATCGAAGGCATGGTTTGCCGAGAAAGACATCCCGCTTCTTGAATGACCTGCTGGCAGTCGATTGCAATCCCATAGAGAACCTATGGAGAATCTTGGCCGAGATGGTCTATGCAAACGGATGACAAATAAACAATAATCGTCTTTTTTGAGCAAAACTGTTCAAAGAATCGACTTATTTTTAAAAATATTGAGGAAAAATAGGGTGCGGCTAAACGAATGTCTACCACTGTATTATTCTGACGAGATCAAAATAAAATTATGTATCAAACTTCATCAGTTGCAAAATCACGCAAACCTAACGATTCTTTTCTGGACCACCAACAAATTCGAAATAGTTGAATTTCATACTCAAACTCATCCACTCACACACTAACAAAGAAAACATCTTTAGAAATAATAATTCATTCATTCATTGAGAATTGATTCAGATACAATTTCAAACAAATGATTACAGAGCCAGCGGTAGTTTCACATCTACCTTGAATTATATTACAAATATAATTGAGGGGCTTAGAATGCAAGGGGTGTAAGTGATTTGCTCGATTTCTCTTCATCAACATTTTCTTTAGTTAATAACTCAACTGCGAAAACGTTTCAATTTAAGTTTGCTGAAGTATCCGATAGATGAGGTTCTGACCTATCTTCCACATTGTTAAATGCAGCTGGGAATGTATTTGCAGCTAAGTTATGACCAAAAGAGAGTGTCGATGTAGAGAAATCGATCAAATCACTTACACCCCTTTCATTCTAAGCCCCTCAATTCACTTCTAGTTTTTCATCAATTAATGCTAGCGTTTAAAATCATAAGGACCCAACTGACATTTTGGCAGATACTAAAATTTCACTATTATTGGTTTCTAAACTCCTCTATTCTTAGTTATAATTCTTTTCAGTTCTTTGTTTAAAGAGGCTTTAAACTTTTCCGTTCATTCGCCTCCAAAAAATTATAATTCAATTTTACTTCTCGCCAAATGTTAGATTTTTATGATTCTGAACGCTAGAATTATATTGTTTGAACTTTTGTCTTTCATTAAAAAACTAAAAATATGAATTGCACAAAGTACAGCATTCATTTCAGTTCTGGTTTGGTCAAAAGGGTAAATAAACAAAGTCCGAATCACGAAAACGTTTGCTCCTTTCAAGTAAAATGCACATGAAAAATAAATTTGATTGACTCCGCATGGCCTAGTTCATTCAAGTATTTTTCCTCTGTTCAATTTTTCCAAGCTCAAAAAAAAACATATTACTGGAATTAAACTACTGAATTCACCCTCAAAATCCACGTTTGACCATGAACTTTGAAGCGTGTCTTCCACAAATGACTAGCCCATGACACTGATGAAATTAATTACTGTCTAATCACTAATAATATATTAGTTATTGATGCATAATACTGGTCCAACTTTCAGTGCGAATCTTTCACAATCGAAGTGCTTGTCTGCAATAAGTGCAAAGCGAGTGTACTTTCAATCACATTGACTTGGTGCGAAAAAAGCTCATAGTTGGGGATGCGCGACTCGATAAATGACGTTCTTAGTATTGACGAATGCAAACATTCATATCGATGTGGGTTCCAATGTGACGTGAATTCTAAATTATGGTGTTTTGACTGCTTGCGGTTCGTACATTGAGGTTCATACGTACGCTGCTAATGATTCCGTTAACACGAACATATCCGGTCGGAATACTCAATGTGTTTTCAATTATTGATGACTCTAGTTTACGATCTAAAACAGAAGAATTCATGTTAAGTTTTTTTCGTTTCATGATTGTTATGCCTAAATAATACATGGCCTCTCGCATACAAACAATTTCTCTAAAGTGGATCGACGTAAAAGTTACAGCGATTCTGGTGAGTTTATTGAAAATGCACTAATGCATAGCGAATGCGTGTTCGATCTTGTGAATGGCGATATGTCTCCCGAATGCTGAATGTGCGATGTCAAACAATTCTAATTGTCATTCTCGAAATGAGTTAATAATGTTAATAAAAATAAAAACGTTGATTTGCATGAATTAGTGATTCCCGTAACACGGAAGCGAAGGGATAGTTTTGGGAACATGTGTCATGAATTAACACGTTGAGCCCCGCTTTGGTTCTTAGGGGCCGGTACTGAATTTTCCCCGTGGTCCGCTTCGGTTCCTATGAATCGACGATGTTTTTTTTTGTCGGTAGAGCGTTGGTCACATTAATCGACTTACAAAAAAAAAAAAAAATAGAAAATGTGCGTTGTTTCCGGATGTATTGAAGACTTTGACTACTTTTTAGTTGAATTTCTCACTATTTTTTTATCAAATAAATATCTTTGGGAGTTGGGACTGACACTGATATTGTGCAAGCGCTTCCCGGTAAGTGCTCCCTGACAATGTAGGGTGTTGGAACGAAAAGCACACACAATTGTTGGATGATTGAGACAGCAGCGCTGCCGTTATACGCATAGTTGTCTCGTGTTAAAAAATTAGCAACTTGGAAAAACCTAATCAATGTTTTCTAGCATTTTTGTCTACCGGAATTTTTAAGCATTTCAGTTTGGCAATACACCGGGTTGTTTTAAGCAGTAAACTATTGTTTAATGAATTGTGAACAGTTCCCCTCACTTGAATCAATCATCCTTGATTACGGTTCAAAAAATACATGGTGGGACAGTTATGCCTAGAATAACAACATGGTACAATGAAACTTGATGCTGTTTTTTGAAATACTGGGAACAAACAATAAGTTTTTTTTGTGTTTTTCCGAAAGCTAATGCATAAAAATGAAGTTTTATGAAGAAAGAAGTGATCTGAACACCTTTGCAGAATATAAATCTCATTGTTATTAGTCATTCGCTAACAAGGTGTACACGTGTTCTGTTAAACTTTTTGTTTGTTTGTTTGAGAATTAGTTCGTTCTTACAAACCAGAAATGAGTGCATTAGCCCTGCTGAAAGCGTGACATAAAATTCTTGTACCTGAACCGGTTCTTTTATTATGGATCTACAAAAAATACATGGTGGGACAGTTATGCATAGAATATCAACATAGGACAATTGAGCTTGATGTTGGTTTTCGAAAAGCTGGGAACAAACAATAAGTTTTTTGTGGTTTTCTGGAAAACTATGCATAAAACATCGTTTTATGAATAAAAGTGAAAATTGTCCAAAAAGTAACATGGGACAACTATGCGTAGAACGACAGAGCGCTTGCTTGCTTGAGCAGTGGCCTTAATGGTTTGTCCGACACTGTATATAGTGGAAAATAGTAAAACGAGTAAACAATGTAACCAATAAAATAGGTAGGTTTTTCCGATTTTACTCGCCGCTAATATTCTCCCACAATGCAACACTCTTCTATGCAATTCGGGTATTAACTTACATGGTACAGTTTCTTTCTCCGATATCACGTTGCACCGAGGGAGTGGTATAAAGCACCCGCTCTGTGGTTAGCAGTTTCAATTAGTGATGTCTCATTTTTCAAATTATTCGTTCATCAAAAAGCCCTCTTTTTTATTCAACGACTTTTTTTTTATAAAAAACCACAAACGAAACATCGGAAAAATAACCATGCCATGTAAAAATACACATGGATTAAAGTTTCATCATTTTTCTCGAAACTGCTACATTCGAGATAGGCTCCATTGACATGCTGCTCTAGAATTGATTAATCCCATCACTCATTGACAAATTTGGGGAAGCTCTATAGAATTACTACGGAACTCGTTTCCGTGGATAATCTGCACTGCGGATCATCCGCTCGCGGATAATCGAGGTTCTACTGTATTGGAAAAAACAAAACAGATCCTAACAAAACTTTTCGTTATTGAATGAGAATCGTAGAGGCGAATTAACTGCAATGTTTGAAGCCTCTTTAATGCAAACAACGAAGGAAGGATCGAGGAAAACTTTCAAAACAAAACGGTGTCAAAACATTGCAGAACCGACCACTACGGGTGCCTTTAAACTAGAACTTCAATTTCACTGTGGGGAAACGATAACCAACAAGAAACCAAAAATAGTCCACTATTGTCATGGCCAATTGCATAAAACAACATAAATTAATGCTCGGTCCACACAAGAGCTATTAATTCATCCTAATTGTAGATTGTTTAGAAAGCATTATCGCAATGAGTTAACTGTTTTGTACGGGGGTAATTACTGCGTCGCTTGATTATCACTAACATGGCGTCATTTTTCAAGATCATTCGTCAAGATCAAGCGTTCGAACGCGATGAACTCCCCTTCCACAAAAGATCATATGTTCTTTTTGCTGCTAAACTATTTCGCTGTCTCTCGGGAAATAATATTGACTCCTCATCACAAGCGATTGCTTTGGGAACAGAGAATTAACAACAAAAAAAACCGCAAGTGGATAGTCTCGTATAGAATCGTGTCTAGTGGCACCAAACGGTATGCTGCATCCTTCGATGGCGGCTGCGGCGAAGATAACGATAGTGAACGAAGGGTACAAAGAAACGCGATCGAGTTCGTTGCATCACGAAAAAAGGCGTGAGATGGGTCAAGCGCGCCATGGATGCGCGCGCTTATTCATTGTCTGTCTACTCGGAACGATTGCGCGCGGCATGACGATGCGATCTCGCGAACATATGGCGGGTTGATAAATAGCAACATGCGAAATTGGTAGCTGGACGAAAGAGGGGCCAGCAAAAAATAGTTAAAGGATGAACGATGTAGATGGAAGGATTTTCAGTAAAAACATCGGAGAGGACAGCAGAATTTGTGGCACGATATGTAATCGTTGACATCTGATGAAATAGATACATTCGTTATACGAACCGTGCAGAAGCAATTATAATTCTTGTGGAGCGGTGAATGTTTATCACACATTTCGTTTAGTTATTTTTGTTGTTGTCTGTGCTCAGACAACGAACGTTAGTTGAAATCACGCTCGGATGGTGATGATCATGGGGCTTAATGGAGCTGAGTAATACAGAATGGCATTGTCCGCTGGAAGCGCCATGCAGGCGGGAAGGAATTCATCGCTGGCGATGATACGTTCATGTGCTTTCTCTCTTTTCGGATCATATTTTAAACATGATCTCCGACCAGAATTAGCACACCAGGAAGCACCCACTCTTCACCCACCATAGACACCGAGCTGGCCCGGCATTAGATGGCGGAACTGATGACTACTCATCGTTACTCAAATAATAAAAGACAACCGCCAGACATTTGGCGGCTGTCACTTCTTTCTGTGTGCGCTAAATTTAGCAAATAAGATATGTTTACGTTGTTTCGGGAGAGCACCAGCTGAGACAACTGTTTGCGCCGCCGGTTAGTGTATGTTGTTGCCATAATTTCTGGCATTAATAAGCAATTTGGAAGCCCATCCAATAAATATCAATTTGACTACTTGTCACGTATAGAGCAGCACTATGCGATGAGCGAGAGTGACATTCAATGAATGTCTCACTCTGAGTTTCGGCCGGTACGAATTAATGACCAACGGATGACAGTTTGCTAAGAAATATTTATGGAGTCTAGGAGGAAGTATATGATGCTCTGATCACTAGTCATGACTTAAGCCTCTAACATATTTGCTCGAAATACCCCTGTAATTGTCTTATTTCGCAGCTCTTAACAAGGAATCCAGCGAAAAAAACCCGCATCGTACACGCGAAGTATATTCAGCATGTTCATAGGCTTACCTATAGCACACAGATTTGCATTTAAATTCACCACATCTGTGGATTTTATGTCTTTCCTTCGTCACTGTGTTCTTTTTGAAAGGCGCCCAGTGACTGCTAACATCTGTTAGGTTTCATGTTTATTTTCTGAAGAATGAAGATACTGGACATACTTTGAATAACACCGTAATTAGTCACTCGAGAAAATTGTTTAATGGGCCACAAATTATGTGCGAAGGTAGATTTTGTTTCCCCTGAATGAACTCTGACTAAATGTGTTCCGATTTGCGGTTTATTTTTTTGACGTAGAACTACGTCTTTCATTAAGGGTGCCAAATCAGAAAACAGGTTACGTTTTATGAAATAAAGTTAACGTTAATAACTTTTTTTGCCGCGAATGGATTTTGACGATTTACATACCAAACGAATCGGAAATTCTCTAAGATTTGTTTGATATGCTATGCATTACAATCCCATGGTGTGTAAATGGTTAAAATTCATGAAAACTATAAGCGTTTTCATTTTCCCATAGATTTGTTCTGTCCATTTGTGTGCTTCCCCGAACAGAGCTGTCAATAACGAGCAACTTATGGACGAGCAACGAAGGGGAAATCGTAAGACTTAAAGTCTCCGTGATTAAAAGAAAAGAAGAAGAATGAAGGGAAATATTTGCCTAGAGTATAAACAGTGGATCTCGCTGAGGAAAACTTTCATTCTTCGTGAGGACACCGACTGAACAACATCGTTGCTGGGCTAGCTGGACGGTGAAGAGTGGAGGAGTAATACGAGGAAAAAGTAAAGTTTCCCAAGGGCCTTTTTGAAGGTTAGAGACGAATGAACTTAAGAAGTTTAAAGTCTCAAATGTCTTAGTTTCGGATTGAGCTGTGGACGCGACCAAATTTCTGACTCGCTGATGTCTCTAGCATTGCAATAATTGCACCCAACTGACGCCATTGCATTAAGCTTCTGAGCTACACAATTGTGTGGGGAATCATCAAGCTAGGCTATCTTCAGCTCACCAAGAAAATAAATGTTCTGGAATTTTGTCTGTGTTTTGGTTTCGCATGACGGTAGCAAAACTCTCTCCACAAAGGATGACAGCTCTGCTGATCTAGACCGGCAATATTTACAAAAAGGGCTTCTGTTGAGAAGAGCGCAAAACGGAGATAAGTGTGTGCATATTAAATGTCGATCCGAACGTGGCGACAAGCAGGAGAGATAGCGGGAAACATTTGCGCTAGGGTATTAGTAATGAATCTCTGCTGAGGCAAATATTCAGTTTTTTTCCAAGCAGTTGACATTGTTTGTTTTTCGTCATCATTAAGGCTTCGTTGGTGCCTTTGACATTGCATCAATGCATTGAACTTACGCTATGGTGAAGCAGGTGTTAAGGTTGTGCACCAAAAAATTATTTGGGAATACCAAGTTATTCAATAAGTTATAATAAGTTACTAATTTATTTGGGTTCGCGTGTCAGCTGCAAAACTCCTTTCAACTAGGATTGCATTGCGCTAATCTTGATCATAATGAAGGTTGCTGAGATTACCAGAAAGAGTTTATTTTGTTTATTCAGTCACCAAGAAAGTAAATGTCGTTTCTGGATTTTTGTATGTGATTTGGTTTCGCTTGCCAGTAGCAAAACTTTCTCCACTAAGGATGATAACTGCGCTTATCTCGAGCATGTATTGTTCTGCGAGGACAAGAATGAATCATCAAACCATAATCATCAAATGATTCTACAAGAAAAAAATATTTGAGGGCGACCAAACTGGTAGAATGGTTATTTCTAAAATTTCGTAGCATTATAAAATAATATTCGCAGTTAAAAACAAGCGACTTGAATTAAACTACAGCGTAGTTCTACGTCAACAATGCGGTCGTGTCTTGAACACAACCTCCTATATTTTTTTTCGATGTAAGGAATAGATTCTCATGAACACTTTGTACAATTTCATTTTTTTTTCTTTGATACTTCTATCTGATTTCAGACAATATTTCACGTTCGTATTTGATAGCAATTGAAAACCTTGAGATGAAGTCGAACCTTCATTTCACAAACATCTAAATACATACAGTATTTGAGAAAACATTTACAACTAACCATACACGATCATAAGCTGTGTAATAGCTGATATTGATAAGTCAAGCAAGAAAAAAATCAATGCAAATATTTATAAACATTTATATTATTTCAATGCAAATATTTTAAACACTACCAGTGGTGTGCTTTGGGTCATTATTTCTTTTAAAGAATATCTGCATATTTCATTCTGAAGAAAAGAACATAACATCTTTCTTTATTTTATCATACAAAAACGTTTTATATTTCCTTCGATTCAAGAAATTAAACATTTCAAGTATTCACTAAGCACTAAGGGATAGCCCATAATTAGGCTGACCAAATAGTTCAGGAATAACACGTAAACCTAAAAAACTAAACAAAAAAAAAAAATAGTGAGTGAACAAAACCGAGAATAAAACCAATCAATCAAATATTTGTTAGATGTACCTGCTTTAGTCTCTACAAAGGAGAAACATTTAGATGCTAAGAGAAGGTGTGTGTTTTTATGAATTTTGAATTTTTGGTTTATCATAAAATGAGGTTGCCTTCTAAATGGCAACAAGTTCGCGAACAAAACGGCGCATATTTGACTTAAATTGGATAATTTCAAGTATGTTAAATAAAGTGTCAAATTTCGATCAGAAATACGACATTTCTTTTTCCCCAACCCTATATTTTGAGATTTCCATTTCCGAAAAATCTCCCGGCCAGAACGGGGACCAAATCCGAAATTTCCGGTATGATATGTATGACGCCAGTCACTTGGCGACCAGTGTTGTTAATTAAGCATCCATGGGGCAACCCGTTTTTCGAACACAAAATGTCACCCATATTTGAAACTAACTATAAAGGGCTGTCTTTTTTGAATCGATGTGTCTGTTATAAAGCAATAGAGTCATTATGTTATAAAGGTTACCCCTCTACATGGCGAATGATCGTTTCAAGTGTGATGCGTCGAAGTGCAATTTCTTCAATTGATATTGCTTTTTATTTGTACCATATGTATTGCAATTCCCGCGCATTTCCAACACTAGACGACTAACTGAACATAAATTGTTAGAGTAATAGTTGGCAATTGCACATAATTTGTTCAACTCCGTTGCGTCTACTGCACAGAGAAAATTTGCATTTCTTGCTATGCACCGCGTAAGTCACGTCCAATATGGTTGATGCAACATTTCAACAGAATACACACCCCACACACCACAGATCAGCGCGCGGTTGCTCTCGAACCCTCTCTCTCTCTATCTCTCTTCGGTTAGGTTGATGGGGGAGGGTGAACTCGTCCCTCTTCGCTGGCGCACTTTTCTTCAGCCTTTGTTGTTTGTACAACGCGAAAATATCAACATTCAACCGAAGTGCATGCGCTGTAGGTACAATGAGATAAGTTTGCGGCTTTTCAGTCGAGCAGTGAGTACGCCATTAGAAGCCAGCGCAGCAGCGGTAACAGCGCATAGAACCACCCCCCGCGTTGGCACCATCGTAGTCTGCAGTGAGAGAACGCATTCACCGCTCAACCCGACGACGCTTTGCGCTTCCAAGTCGCGTCGACTAAAGTAGAAAGCAGTCTGGTTCGAACGCAGCCGCGGTTTGGTTCGTAACTCGCGTATGCTCTTTGCTCAGAACAATTCCGTTGCGGGGTTGGTTGCACCGACGAAGCTGATTTGCTGCAGCAGTGAAAGGTCCAAGATCTTTTTGTGACTTTCCCGGATTTTCGTGGCAATGTTTTTCCTCAGTTTATCGTCGTTTTAAAGTGCATTAGAAAAAAGAGGCGTTTCAGTTTGACCCTAATTAAACCAAACAGCGAGAAGTTTTGGATAATTGAACCATGAAGGGGTACCTTCACCGAAACGCAGAAGAAACCGATGAAATTTGTTTAGTTCTCGCGTTTTAATTTTCCAGGCTGAGGCTATTTTTTATCCGGCCTGCAGTGTGTGATTCAATTCGTTTTGTTTATAAATATTTTGAACGCATTTGATTCGGGTTGGCAATCTCAGCTGGATCATCATCAATTTGCGTGGAAGTAGCCGGAGCAAGCTTCAGAATCCAGAAAGTGTAATGGCCAGTGTTTCTAATTAGTGGTGTGAAAAATTGTTCAAACCCGAGTCGAGTGGCGGCCACTTCAGAGAGCGGTAGTTCTCAAGTGTATCGATAGCGAAAGTGGTTTACTAACAGTGCCATAATTCCTCCACAGTATCTTCCTCGAGTGTTTCGTAAGTGATTTGTTGTGATTTGAGATTGTTGTACTCTGGGCATCATCAGGAAGACGTAATCACTCTAATGTCGCTTTGTTAGTCTCTGTACTCTTGTCGAGCTCGTAACTGATAAGTGACAAAAAATTAATGGGAAAAAAGGCTACACTTAAGAATACGGGAGATACGAGCATCGCGCTATCGATAGACTGCTGATAATTCGTGTTATCGAATGGCTTCTTTTCTCCTACTGTGCTGAGCCTGGGCTGTTTGTTTGAACAGTGAACTGTTTGGTTTTTGAGATTTCCATTTTAGTAGAGGTTTTGAGATTTTTTTTTTACTTAGGAATGGTTTGGTATATTTGGATTCAATTTTCGATGAGCCAAAATATGCATCAATTTGTTTTTAATACAACAAACGCTCGCTTATGATGACTTGCATTCATCAACTTCCCTGTGAGTGTGTTTCCATTTTCGTCAACTGATCGACAGTCACCTTTTTTTTCGTTTGATCAATTCCTTACAACATGTTTCGATAGAACGGATTTTGATTTATTGGAACTACACGGATTGGTGATTGAAGTGGATGGGACAGGATTTAGGATATTGAGGCGTTTCCTAGTATATTTCCATCGGTTTTGGAACGTGTAGTCAAATGTTATCAATGTTAGCATTTCGTTAACATTAGGTTCACGGACGTTTCTTATATAGAGAACGATTCTTTCAGATTTTTTCAGAACGATTCTTTTAATTTGAAGAAATGAAAAAATGGGTGCCAAATTTATACCCAGGCATCTCGGGTACTCGAATTTGAGTTGTTTCACTTTTATGCTCAAAGCTCCGAGCCAAATCAAGATTTTTGAAATCGGTTTGCGGGGAAATGTCCGCAATATATCCCTTCATAAGCTGATGTAATATGAATAAATTCCGAGCATTGGCCAAGAGCTAAGTCCAAGAAAAAAAAAATGGGGTACCGAATTTGTACCAGTTCCTCTACCTATCTCTACGAGCACGCGTCATTTTGACGCAACACACATATACATCCATTCCATGCCAAACCGATATAGTGTATCTCAGAATTTCATGAAAAGTGATAGTATTGTTACTTATCGCAAAATATTAGATCCATTTTTTTATTTAAGGGGGGGATGTTATGAATTAAAAAAAAGTCATTTTGGGAAACAAATGGATGCAATGTATTTCATTAATTTACCTTATATGTTTGATTTCCAAAAGCTAGAGAAGAAGAAAAAAAAGTAATAGATTTTTGTCGTAAAGTTGAAAAATGAAATAAAGAAAATCAATATTCATATCGTTCAAATGCTGTCTCGTTGGAGGAAAATACGCGCTTCTCTTTTTCAATATGCACGGCTAAATTTATAACTACTGGGTCTCGTTCATGAATTGGGAAACCAATGATACGCCAGAGAACAATGGAGCTGATGTATCGTTCTTATTTGGAACCGCATTACTTCGTTGTTGTCATTCAATCGAGGAGTATTCACTGCGGTATTCTAATTTATAATCACAGCCATAGTGCCACTTCCTTTATCCACGGACTTGCTAATGTATTCATTGCTTTTTGCCCAGCTGAGGCGAATATGGTACTACTCAACGATTTCCAACGATGTGTCTACTTTGTTGATATTTGTGAATGACATCATCAGCATTTATTCGTTGATATATTAGATATTCGTCTACGCTTACGATCGTGTCGTTGGTGAAATCTCTAGGAAAACGCTTTTTACATATTCCATCTACCATGCAAGGTGATAAAGGTTTCGAATCGCCGCATGGACCATACACCATTATTATGGTAACAGTATCGAACAGTTATTCATATTCCGGAATCCGATTGGTTTGAAACTCGATCGAATTTCACGATCACTCGATGTCTTTTAAATACATAGAAGATATAGTCCTAACCCTAACTTAACTTTTTTGTCTATAAATTTCCTTGCATTCTCACCAAAACTTTATTTTTCATTTATTTATTTTGGTTTAATGTCTTTACAACATGGCCTGATTCACAATTTTTCTCCAATTAACTCGGTTCGTGGCTATCTCCCTCCAATTCCGCGGGCACCCCGTGCTCACCATGTCATGCTCCACTTGGTCTAACCACCTTGCTCGTTGTGCTCCTCGTCTCGTACTAGCCGGATTCCCGATGAACATCATTTTTGCAGGATAGTAGTCCGACATTCTTGCAACATGTCTTGCCCAGCGTATCCTTCCAGCTTTGATCACTTTCTGGATACTGTGTTCGCCGGTGAGTCGCGTGAGATCGTGGTTCATCCTTCGCCTCCATACGCCGTCCTCGTGTACACCGCCGAAGATGGTTCTTAACACCCGCCGTTCAAAGACTCCGAGTGCTCGCAGGTCCTCTTCGAGTATTGTCCACGTTTCGTGCCCGTAGAGGACCACCGGTCTTATGAGCGTTTTGTACAGGGAACATTTCGCACGACTGCTAAGTCTGTTTGACCTTAGGTGTTTGTGGGGACTATAGTAGGTACGACTTTTGATTGACGATTGATGATGCGTCTCCGGATCTCGCGGCTGGTATCATTGTCAGACGTTACCATTGAGCCAAGGTAGACAAATTGGTCCACTACCTCAAACTCATCGCCGTCGATCATTACACTACTACCTAATCGGGTCCTGTCGTGCTCGGATCCGAAAGCCAGCATGTATTTGGTTTTAGACGCATTGATATTCAGTCCAATTCTCTCTGCTTCGTGCTTAAGTCTGGTGTAATGTTCAGCCACCGTCTCAAATGTTCTGCCGACAATGTCTACGTCATCAGTGAAGCAGATGCATTGCCTGGATCTATTGAAAATCGTACCACGCAAGTTAAACGCCGCTCGTCTCATAGCACCCTCTAGCGCAATGTTGAACAGTAGGCAAGAGAGACCATCACCTTGTCGAAGCCCTCTGCGGGACTCGAATGGATCAGATAATCTACCCGAAATTCGCACACAGCACTGTATTCCATCCATCGTAGCCTTAATCAGTCTTGTCAGCTTCACGGTGAAGCCGTTTCGTCCATGATTCTCCATAGCTCTTTTCGTGTTATTGAATCGTATGCGGCTTTAAAGTCGATGAATAGATGGTGCGTGGGGACTCTGTACTCACGACATTTCTGGAGAATCTGCCGCAAGGTGAAGATTTGGTCAGTAGTAGACCGACCTTCGATGAAGCCGGCCTGATAACCTCCCACGAATCTGTTTGTCAGTGGCGATAGACGACGAAAGATGATTTGGGAAAGCACTTTGTAGACGGCATTCAGGACGGTGATTGCACGAAAGTTTTCACAGTCTAGTTTGTCCCCTTTCTTGAAGATAGGGCAAATAACCCCATCTTTCCACTCCTGTGGTAGTTGTTCTGTTTTCCAAAAAAATCTGACAATCAGCCGATGCAGATAACTAACCAATTTTTCCGGGCTCATCTTGATAAGTTCCGCTCCGATGCCATCTTTGCCAGTTGATTTGTTGTTCTTCAACTGTTTAATAGCATTCCTTACTTCACCTATCGTTGGGGGTGGAACATCTTCATTTTTTACTGCACCAACGTAATCGCTTCCATCGCCATTTTGGTCCTCTGCCTGTACGCCATTCAGGTGTTCATCAAAGTGCTGCCTCCACCTTCCGGTCACATCACGTTCGTTCGTCAGTATACTCCCATCCTTATTCCGACACATTTCTGCTCGCGGTTTGTTTCAGTCGCGTAAGATTGTACCATCGCGGGCATCGGTACCGAATGTTGTTCATAACGGAGAGTTCTTAACCATCACTAGGTAGTGGTTCGAGTAGTGGTTCGAGTCGATGTTAGCGCCTCGATAGGTTCTGACGTCAGTTATGTCCTAGAAATGTCGGCCGTCTATCAGAACATGGTCGATCTGAGATTCTGTTTGATTTGGTGACCTCCAGGTGTATTGGTGGAGGAATTTGTTTTGGAAGAAGGTACTGCGTACGGCCATATTCTTAGAGGTGGCGAAATCGATGAGTCTTAGGCCGTTTTCATTTGTTAACTGGTGTGCACTGTACATACCAATTACAGGTTTGAACTCCGGCTCTTTACCGATCTGCACTCAAAGTTAATAAAGGGGGTAAAGCCCCCATCTTGGCAAGCGCAACGCTTACCACTAGACCATGGGGACCACACCAAAACTTTATACATAACATAAAATCATCGCCAGACACAATTTTCGTTCAAGATTTATTCCCCAATTGCAGAGAATGTGTTGCTTTTTCACATCGAATACATTTTTGATATGTACAATTAACTTTCATTAAAACAATTTGGTTTAAAAGCGTGTTCATCCATCCCGAATATTCATTTTGCATTTTCGCTTCACAGAAATGAAACACGGAGCTCAATGTTGTCTATGTCGAATTGCGTCGCAAGGTTGACATATTTCAGAATGCAAAATTGCAATCCGTTCGGAAAATTTTTACCCTGACACTATTACGGCGTTGCTCATGATAGCGTTTTCCAAGTTAATGTATTCTACCTCAAGATTGTTGTTGTTTTGTTGATTAGGTCGTAGGAATCGCAGTCGTTCGCTCTCTACCTTCGCGTACATGTCGGCCATGAACTGTTGGTACAGCTCACGACATCATATAACGACATCATACGATACACATAACATCCATCGAGCGCACTCCTTTATTTTATTCGTCTGATATAACTATTCATAAATATTATTTCAAAATGAGTAATAATGATGTTCATAATGAATGGCGTACTTGTGGCAGGATCACGTTGTCTAGTGTTTGTACAATATTCATCTTGTTCTTTCAGAACGGTCGGGCATTTTTCGTAAAAGATATTTCTTCTGACTTGCATTGTGGTCACACACATTCTAGAGCTTGCCACTAAGAATGCATTCAAGGCGTGTTGTTTGGTATAGAAATCTCAACTAAGCGTTAGGAACGTTAGTTCTATTGAAGAAGAACATGGAGAGAGTTGTATGAACGATGCGTTAACGATGAATTCCAGATTATTGTTTTTCTTCGAATAACAATTTCTCGCGTCATTGTGCAGACACCATCTATGATTCTAGTAACGCTTGCGCATAGAATCTAGACACTTGCTCTCCAGAAGATGTTTTATCAGAATTGATGACAATAGCGTGATTGTCATTTTGTAAACCGAGCAAGTGTGATTTGAAGTATTTCATTAATTCGTTGTGTTCATTCAAAAATTCTTCCAACTCGCCGGTGAAACGCCTTGCCTTAGATGAAGTGAGGTTACTTGCGAATGTGCTGATGAAAATTCGATCTAGCGTCATCTGTCATTTAAGAACATAAATAAATTCGTTCTGTTTGTAAAACGACCATGGTTGAAATTTTCGAATTTTGTTTGTACAAAACTACTAAAAACTCGATTAAAAACAGGGTAGTGGGGTTTAAATTTGTGGTTATATGTATTGTTTGAAGCAAAATTTAAGAAAAAGAGCATTTTTGTGCATAGAGGCACTCTAATCGGTATTAAATATTTAGTAAACCGTATCCAGTTGCGTCAAATTGATGCATATCCGTAGAAATAGATATACCACATAGAGAATTTCGATATTTGAACACTTTTGAAGAAAATAGACTTCAAAATATATTTACCTCGATCGATAGATAAAAGTCATTACAAGAAAGAAATTAAAAATGCAACCACTTTATGTAATTTTTTTTGTAATTCGAAATGCGTCAAGATGACGCGTTCCGTAAACCTAGTGTTAAAGTCGTAACAGTTTCATGAAATTGATCCGAATAAAAAAGAAAATGACTCGTTTCGTACTAGTGTTTAAGACTCCTTCAATATAACTTTGAACTGTATAATTAAATCCTTTTTTCGAATCTTCTACGATACTTCTCAGTCGTCGTTGAACTCAATTGAAAATCACAACATTTTATTTATTGGAAGATATCGACAGCCGTTCTTAAATTACATTGTTCAAGTTAACTAAATGTTTTAGGATTTACAGCTAAAGAACTAGTAGAGAATTTGATTACTAGTCTACATCGACACCCTGAACACTGCTACAATTGTTTCGTTATACTATGTTATATTGTGTGGTTTTACGTGACCATGTGAAAAAAAATAAAATCTAAAAATGACACAGTCTCCAGCATCATATCAAATTTCCTCATTGAAATTTTCCATTTTACTTCGTATTTTTGCTGATCACTCATGTTGTTTCAATTAAATCTCATTTATCAACAGTAAAATCGACAAAACTAGTAATCTGACTTGTAAGTTTTTTTCTGGTAATTTTCTGGTTTTTTCGGGTAAACGATACATTCTGGTAAATGTTGCATTCGGGTAAATGTCGCGTTCGGGTATTTGTTGTCGGGTAAATGTTCATTCGGGTGAATGTTGCATTCGGATATTTGTTACATTCGGGTTTCGGGTTGTCATTCGAGTATGTGCTACCTTCGGGTAAACGTGTTTCAGGTGAATGTGACACAACTGTTTAGGCAATATTTGTAGATGTAAAGGGTGTGTCACATCAAATTGCATCACGGAAAAAATGCTGTAGAAATTTAATTTTTAGGAATTATATCTTCAGCTTTCGCTTATAATCAGATAAGAGTGTATAGATCACGTTGGCCATGCTTCACTGTAAATTTTTCGTAAATTTGGAAAAATGTCGTCGAACGAAAAAGAGCGTCGTGAATTAATCCTGTGCACTCATTTCGAGAATCCGGAGTTGTCACATCGGGACATCGGTAAGATGCTGGGAATCGTCCAATCCACGGTCAGCAGAGTACTAAAACGATACTTCGAGAACCTAACCATCGACCGGAAGGTGAAGAACGGCAAAAATGGATGCTCCGTCAGTGAAAAAGATCACAAGCGCGTAGTTAAGCAGTTTAGACGTGATCCGAGAAGTTCGGTCCGGGATGTCGCCAATAAGCTGAATTTGTCAAGTTCATTCGTCCAGCGGACCAAGCAGTGGGAGGGCCTGCGTACATACAAGGTTCAGAAGGCTCCTAACCGCGACGAAAAGCAAAACATGGTGGGGAAGACGCGAGCCCGGAAGCTGTACACCGAAATGCTGACGAAGCCGCATTGCCTGGTCGACGAAACCTACGTCAAAGCGGACTTTCGTCAGCTGCCGGGCCTGTTGTTCTTCTCCGCAGAGGACAAATTCAGCGTTCCGGAGGAGATTCGCAAGCAGAAACTATCCAAGTTTGCCAAAAAGTACATGGTGTGGCAAGCGATCTGCTCTTGCGGAAAGCGGAGCGCCCCCTTCGTGATGACCGGCACGGTAAACGGGCAGGTTTACCTTAAGGAGTGCCTACAGAAGCGCTTACTACCACTATTGAAGCAGCACGAGGGCCCGACCATCTTCTGGCCGGATCTCGCTTCGTGCCACTATTCAAAGGACGTGTTGGAGTGGTACGAAGCCAACGGGGTCACCTTCGTGCCAAAGGAAATGAACCCGCCCAACGCGCCGGAGCTTCGCCCAATAGAGAAATATTGGGCGATTATGAAGCAGGCCCTCCGGAAGAACCCAAAAGTTGTCAAATCGGAGGCGGACTTCAAGAGAAAATGGATTTCTGTTCAAAAAAAACTACAACCTGACGTTGTACAGAACCTTATGGACGGGGTAAAGAGGAAGGTGCGAGCATACGGGCTTGGGCTCGAAGTATGAATAAAAAGAAAATGCCAAAAGTTGTTTAATAGTTTTTATTTTACTGTCTAAAATTTTCAAAAGGATCGGTCTACTGGGCGAATTTCTACAGCGTTTTTTCCGTGATGCAATTTGATGTGACACACCCATTATTATTGGGAAGTTAGTTGAAGTTTAAGTTGAAATGCCGCCTAAAAGTTCACTGCTTTAGTATCAAATTTCAAAAACAGAGAAAAACATTTCAAAATACCAAAACAAAATTGAATTTTCGATGATTTTTTTTGACGATATTTACCGACACATCATAGTAAGATGCACTTCCTGTTTTTTTTCAAATTTTTATCTTGAAGATATTGAGAATGGCGTGAAAAAAATAAAAAAGTACAACTTCCACTATATATCCTAGGATCACCCCAATAGGGATTCACTAGAATTGCCAAAATCTCTTATTTGGTTTTGATTTTGGGGCATATTTTACTTGCTTCCCCAGTCAGGAGGCCTTTTAAATTCTTTATGTTAAAACCACATGCTACGTTTAGAACAAAATTTTCCGAAGCCCGTGTTAATGTATCAGCACGGAAAGAGAAAAAGAGACCATATTATCTTGCCAACACTTATTCCTATAAATGAAACGACGAAGTCTCTCGCATAGTTTTTCAAGTTTCATCTTCAAAATTTTACATTTTACTTCTAATTTATTTGGGTTGTATTTCATCTGCTGCATTCGGGTGAATCATATTCAAGTATTTATTACAATTGGGTAATTGTGTATATATAATATAACCCATTTGCGATTCTCCAGCGAATAGTTCGGTCATAGACTAGGGCCGTGAGAGTTTCCTGTCATTTCCTCTCAGATATTCTAACTTATTGAAGTATAAATAAAAAGTTTGAGAACGGAATTCTGCCCTTTTTCTCAAATAAGTAAAGAGTAAAAATAAAACCAACGAACCGAAATTGATTTACGAAATAATGTGTCTTTCAAACACGGCCATCACATTCTCGTACTTGTGCACTTGATTGAAAATTTGATGCCCAAGGTTTGGTATATTGTTAACCCTCCTGTACTCGCGTGAAAAATCATAACACATATACTCGCGCACGGTATCACAGACCGAAAGTTGAACTTCTCTGTAATGTTTCCATTGTGTTTCGAATAACTATACGAAAGTCAAACATTTATATTTTGCTTTCGAACGTATGAATCTAACGATAAATATATCGACGAATAGTTAATACAGGTCGAACTCGATTATATATAGTCGACCATTTTTTTTCAACAATTATTTTCAAATCCTATACATAATCGAATCTCAAGAAAACAATTTTTTCATTAATGTATGAATGTCAAACATTAATAGAAAAATAGCTTTTTTGTGATTCGATTATGTATTGGATTCGAAAATTAACGTTGAAAGTGAAATTGCGATTATATATAATCAAGTCCGACCTGTATATGGATCCGATCAATCCTTTTACAAAAGGGACTGAAATCAAATAAGAATAGTTACTCCTATACTCGCGTCGGTGTGTCAGACCGAAAGTGTTAAAAAAGTGGCACACGTTCCCTTTGTACCAACACATGCGATACGCTAAACGATGACGAACGGCGAATAACGAAGCTAGAGAGAATCGCAAAGTCGTAGTGTTGATATTTTCTGATAAATGAACGAATTATTGATTTCTCGGTCTGACAGACCAATGCGCGAGTATAGGAGTGTTAATCAAGTCGTTCGCACTAATGTTCCTAGTGGAACTTCGCCTTCTATGGTATGTGAGCATGTTACGTGGAGTTATTTACGTCACTTGAATCAATGCTTAGTTGGGATATAAATAGTAGATATTTCGTCATTAAAGTTTCCGTTTTAATATTTTCATTCAGGTTGTTAGTTATTTAATATTAACACATCCAGTTGTTCGACCATAAATTGTAATAAAGCAAAAAAAAATTTAATAGGAACAATATTTTAAGAGCAAGAGGCACCGTCTTGTTGAAACCACATTGATGTTAAGATCTTCCAACTTTGGTCGAAAATAGTCTTTAAACATGTAGCGATAGCGCTCTCTATTGACGGTAACATGACGGTCGCTCTCATAGACGAAGAAATACGGCTCAATCACTCCTCTGGCATGAAAACAACACTGAAAGGTATTTTTTTAGGATGTCATGGTGTTTCTTGAAGCTCAAATGTGTTTGCATCTGACCAATAACGCATATTTCGCTTGTTGACCATTGTTGATCATTTAGTCAGAAATGAGGCTCATCGCGTAGGACGATTTTGTGATCATTTCCTTCAAAATTCGCTAAAGCCCAATCGGAGAAGTTTCAGCGCTTCATATGGTCAAGAGGCTTAAGTTGTTGAATTAATTTGATCTTGTGAGGATGTAGCCTAAGCTCTTTTCGCAAAATACACCACAATGAGGTTTGGGAACCGACTGATTTGGGTCATTTCGGATAGTTTCAATTGCGGCTGCGGCAATTTAGCTGCTTCGTGCGGGGCAGCTTCTCGTTGGCACGGGAACATTCAATTGCAAAAATATAGACTCAAATTTGGTCACTAAACTATGCACAGTCTGCCGGTTGAGACGATTATTACGGCTGAAAATTGGAGTAAGCGCTCGTAAAGTTGCATTCTCCGACTCCGAATTTCAGTAGTAATTTTTATCAATTATTAAGCTTTGCTCGTTTGTGTACTTCACCATGATGAAAATGTTGATTTTGACTAACGTTTTGTCATTGGTAGATCATTAAAATGTTTTAAGGGTTCGTTCACACAAAGATACAAAACCTTCAAGTCGCTAATAGATGACCCTTTACCTCTAGGTAATTGAAAATATTATTGAAGATATTACTTTTATTTCATAAAATAATTCATCATTGAATATTTATTAGTATGATCTTTGTTTTTCCTTCAATTAACCCTCACAGTCTCGGTCTCACAGACCGGGAATCAATAATTTTGTTTTGAGGAGGCTGACTTACATGACTATTGAAACTTAACGAAGTTGAAGAAAAATATTTTCTGAAGTTTTCTAAATTTAATTATAGCTTTTTTGCATAAAAAAAAATGTTTGAAATTGCAAAATTAAAGAGACACGCACAGTCTGTGATGTACATATTATGTTTTTGCGCGCGAGTACAGGAGGGTAAAAAAATTTTGTTTTGTTTTCTAGTTCTACATTTATTTTATAATGACTTTTTGATACAGTCAACGTTGGTAGACCGCGGCCTTACATTTGAGCAATTAGTCGCCCGTAATGCCCAAAAGTTTGGCCACCCCTGGTTTATATACTTTGATCAAGTAACTAAGAACCAGAGTTGTCTTCGTGCAAACAAATAAAACAATCCGAAGTTATTTTTACTACCTCCAATCAGCTGCTACTGCTGCTGTCCAAAAACCTTCCCAAACCAACCGGGAAATCAGTCGATCGAAACGTTCGTTATTTGACAAGAGCCATTCAAAATCGACGGAATGGATCATTCATCGATTATTAACCGGAAAACTATCGTTTCCCGGTACATACCTTTTCGACAGTCACAGTCACTTTCGGCAGATCCTATAAACGAGGTTTCACATCTTCATCTGCCGCTGCTTAGCTATCGTCGTGGAGCATAAAGACATTAAGATAAATGTACCGTAGCTTAGCATTTTCGAGTAAGCATTGCTTTTTTCGATTCATATTTATTGACAAAAATAATTCCGAGAAAGAGAGATCGAAGCATAAAATAATATAGGTCATGGAGTAATTGTGGTTGGATATTGAGGTCAAAACAGAATTTTCGCTATATGAAATAAATGCGCTGATGTATGAGTCACTTTGTCAGAACAAGTTACTCACAGCGGAAGAGATTAATTGATCGTTAGCTGAAAATTGTCGCGGCGTGTACGAACGACGACTAACGCTCGAGCACGCCAAAAACACAAATCACATTCACGAGGCAAAATTTTCTATTCCGATGCATTCTATACCGTTTCAATGTTTCGCTATCCAGCAGACGCTCCCTCGATCGTACCCAACCCAGACGAAGAGTCTTGGATAGAGTAATTTTGGCAGATGGACGCTGGAAGTGGGAAGCACTACACACGATCAGAGCCCGGAGCCGGAATAATCAATCTCTCGCCAATATAAACAACAAATGGACCATGCGGGACACGGTCTAAGTCCCGTCCGTCCGTTCGAAACATTGTTAGTAAGGGGGAGAAGAGATTAATGACTATACATACATTCGGCCTTGATGTAATAATTTATTTATTGAAAACGGCTGGCAGAGATCTGCGAAAGATACATCGTAATCGTAGACTCTTTCACTTTCACACCCCGTCGTACACCACGAGTCGTCGAAACGATAATTCTGGATGTCCACTTCGAAAGCCGATCTGTCAGCGTGAAAAAGTGGGAGTTGTGCGTGTGTCTGTCCAATCACGAGACTAGACGGACAGCAGGCATCCCACGCACTTAACAAGACTTTGTTTGTACACATGGTTGTATAATGGATATTTGAGAGAAGGGTTTTACGAGCTCGTTGAACGATCCGGGATTTAGGTACGCTCGAAAATGAAGTAGGTCGGAAAGGTGGTGATGATTGGTAAATTCTTGTTCTTGTTAGCTGCAGCATTGCTATTTACTCAGAGAGAACGCGCACGTGTTACCGAAATTATTGAAGATGCTTTTTCGCATGCTTTGCAACTCGTCGTTTAATTAACACAACGGTTCTGTCTTTTCTAGAACAGTTCTTCTCTCGTATTCTAGTAGGAATCAAAATTATCAATAGACCCGAGATAAAAAAAATCAACATAAGTTCCTTGAATCCTTTAACATACACGAAATGCCAAGACACGGCATCATCGGTTTAAAACTTATATCGAATCGATCGTTAGGATTTTGTACTTCTGATACGATCTACGATTAAATGCTCCTCTAATTTATTCCAAATTTTGAAAAATCGGCTGAACGTATCTATATAAAACGTTCACAGATGTTTAGGGAATAAACTATGCCAAAAATTTGCCTGCAAACATAACATAACTTACTGCGATATTTGCATAATAACAGTGGATTTTGTGAAGCACTATAAAAAGCACTATTAAAATCCTATTTTTGACACTTTTTTTAAATTGATGCAAAAAATTTTATTTTTTTTTTCGTCAAAGTAACAAATTACTCTTGTGCAGAATTTATCGGAGTTTTCAAAACTGTCTTTCGATTTGCAGTGCGATGGTTTTTTATTGGATTAAAAATCAAATTTTCACTTCTTCCCGATATTGTTGCCCACTACACCTGCACACACCAAGATAAAAATATGTACATAAAATATTCTAATACCTGAAGGTTGTAGCTTCAAAATTATACGCATCCCATCGATATGCGTTGATTTTTCACGAAGTTAAAACATGTCAAAAATCACTTGTAATTCCCGATTTCGTACTCTGTTCCTCTAATTTTTTTTATCGAGTGTAGTTTCATTCTTTTATGGAGATTTCAAGTATACAAAGTTGCTTAATGACCAACGGCTTTACACCCAAAACGTTTCACTGAAATCTGAGATGTTGCTGCCAATGACCAGTCGAGTTGGCATGAAATTCGTCATATGCAAATTAGGACCAGCTTCCAAACAAGATGAACATCATTACAAGAAGTTAAAAATCGGAAATCGAATAAAACTGGGGATTGTTCAACCGGAATACTCGTAAAATGTTTTGTAAAATGGATGGTCATAAGGGGTCGTGCGTAACGCGTGAAAGGGGACACGAAACGTTTCTATGGTGAATAGATACTCCTTTCCTCTCTCTGAGGGAACAACTCGGGAACTAATCAAAAAAATGGAATCAAACTTAGCATATAGTGGTCTTAGGGATCGATAAACGTTTCTATGGTAGATCGACACTCCTCCCCCCTCTCTGAAGGGGGCCTCCCATACAAATGAAACACAAATTTCTGCATAACTCGAGAACTAATCAAGCAAATGCGCCATATTAGAGCATGTAGAGGTTTTAGGGGGCACGAAACGCTTCTATGGTGGTTCGACACACCTACCCCCTCTCTAAGGGCATGGGGCTGCCATACAAATGAAACACAAACTTCTGCATAACTCGAGAACTGTTCAAGCAAATGGAGCCAAATTTGGGATGTGGGGGGTTTTTGGGTACGAGAAATGTTTCTATAATGGTATGACACCCCTTCCTCCTCTGGAAAGGAGAGGGGGTCCCTTGAAAATAATGTACATATTTCAACCAAACATGACAATTGAAAATTTTCGAAAAACTCTGAAGGTAAATGGGAAAATTCGAAAAATTCAATTCGCGTGTGTTCTACAATTACATATCCCATGAACGTGCGCTTAGTAAGAAAACGTCAATGTGATAACAAAAAATTAATTTTGGGTGGTACGAAGTTTGCCGGGTCAGCTAGTGTGAAATAAATGTGTAAGGAATTGCTCTCTAGAAATATTGTCATGAACAACAATTTAACATATTCAAACGTATGTCAGTGACAGCGCATACTTATTCCAATTTATTTTTTAAATATGCCCTGGAGACGAATAATGATTCTAAAGATTCTAATGATTCGTTAATACAGCTAGCATTGATAGACCTGGGGTGGCATTGTGCATTTCGAAACAAGTAACTCGTTTCGAGCAAACTCGAACTCAAATCGGAATGGTTTTAGTATTATGTATATTTTTCAAGTTTATATTTTCAGTGTATTAGATTTAGAGCAAAATTTGTCTCGTAGAGAAATGTAAAATTTTTGGGTTCGTAAACAAAGCAGGTCAAAGGCATGTCAAAATGGTCGAAACGAACAAAAATCACTCGTTTCGAAATGCGCAATGTCACCCCTGATATATGAACAAATAGTCGCGCGCAATGACACAATGGAGTTTGGGCATCCTAGATTTATAACAACCTATGCTGTAGTCCCTTGTGAATCAGCTTTGATGGGATTCATGAGTTTTCAATAATGAATCCTCTGAAGATGTCACATTCATGCACGAAAATCATTTTTGACATAGGACTATGTCTTTGATTCCAATATAGGGGCTCACTCTACGAAAAATGTAACGATTTATTAAGAGTTTTCAAACGCATACCACTCAAAATGGTTATTGCGACGTATGTTGTGTTATATATCATTAGACAGGAAATTTATCCACAATTTTTTTGCTTGAAACATGAACAGTGAATATGCTATAAAAAGTAACAATTTGACGATTTCATTGGGTATGTTTTCTTTCGATTGTGCTATCCACTCGCTTCCTCCCCGACGCAACGAGCAATATTTTTGCCTAAATTAGGGCGTTAGCTCATAATGTGAGTTGATGCGTGAAATTAATTATTCTCCATTCACCGATAATAGGCATTAATTTTATATTATATTGAATGTTGTCCAATCAATTTGTGTCCCATTCATGTTTTTATCGTGTGGGTCTCACTACTAACAATTGGTGTAATTGTGGTCCAGGATGTCATAATATCGAGTATGTTGTTTGGTTATGTGAAAATGCAATAAATGAATTTAAATGGCTGCTAATTTAGTAGATCGAAAGGGTATACCCACGTAAATCAGATTATGATAGCTTGAGTAGTCGCAATCTCACAGAGCTATAAAGTTATTACAAACAATGTTCGGAACAACGTGGCAAGGAAGGAGATAATGCTATTTTTGTCTATAATATATTTTTGTAGTCATAGATTGATTTGACTCAGGCTTATATTTATGTAGGTCTTAACTATTTACACTTGTGTTTAAAAATGATACATGATGACTCTTTGTCTTCTTCTGCATGATTGAATAAACAGAAGAAAAGGGTAGTAATGGCTTTAATGATATTTTTGTGTACATTTTTGAACAGAATACGGTACCGAATTCTACCATGTTATGTCATCTAACCCGTTTAAAGGATACAAGTACACACAGGACACGGTTTTTCCAGGGCATCCATTTGATGTATCAAAAAAGAAAAAATACAGATTTTGAACAATGAAAAACTCAATTTATATGCAACTACTACACACAATCACAGTTCTATGTCAAGATCCCGTCCGTGCCCCTAGGCTCAGACCCATCAACTTTTTATATTTAAACGAAGGAGAAGAAGTATAACAGACGTTGGCTCTAGACTAGAAATATTGTCTACTTAATCCAAATCTAATATTATATTTAGCTTCAAATCTAAAAACGCAAAATTCAAATCCGACAGGGGGAATCGGATTTGGATACAAATGCAGTTCTATTTTTACGTGTTATTATTTTCTACAATTTTTGCTCGGAAAATTTTTTGAATTGCTCGTTTCTCTTATTCATTCTATTTGCTTTCAACGACTACGTAGGAGAACTGTGAACTGTGAAAACATTTCCTTGTCCTTACTGTAGATTTGAAAGTACACCCAGGTTTTTTACGAGGTTTTGTTTACGTGTATTTTCCAATTAACGTGGTTTTTTAACGCGGATTTTCGAATTAACGTGGTTTTTCACGCTGATTTTCCAATTAACGCGGTTTTTTACGCGGATTTTCCAATTAACGCGGTTTTTTACGCGGATTTTCCAATTAAAGCGGGTTTTTACGAGGTACGTATCCTCCGCGTAAAAAAACCTGGGTGTATGCTCCATATTCAAAATTTCCCATGAAATAGAAAGCAATATTCAACAACGCGAATTGTGATCGGCCAAAAAAATGTTTTTTTTTTGATGGAGTGATTCTCATATCAGTTACCGAATTAAATAACTCATATATTTATCAAAAAGTCCATACCAGTTCTTCGTAAACAATTTTCTTATGAGTTCCAACCTCGTATGTCATACCCTATGACATATGACATTCGGCTGGATTCTCATAGCGAGACACATCATCAATTGAAGTCCTATAGAAAACAGTTTACTCACGGCTCACCACAATCGGATAATTTAATAAATATTCGAAACTGACGTTGTCAGTTCGCAGAATGGTTTCAACCTTCTTTCCTCTTCGAATGAATCACACACAGCATTCGACAAGTAATTTAACAACGTAAATTCGAAATGTCGTACGGTGATAGCTTCCTTTAAACTACAGCTCGCAACTGAAACCGAGACTAGGTCAACGCTTTGCCGTGAATGAATATAGCGTGGTAACAGACATTAATTTTCATCACTCATCCTCACCTTTGTCGCTTGGAGCAAGAATGAAACTATGAAGATCGCGAACAGTTCGCGATTCACGGCATCGTAATTCAGTGTTGGGGAAAAAAAGAAAGAGAAAAGTGCCATCGTTTCGCATCCAGTTTTTTTTTCCCATTATAACACTCATTTGTAAAATTTTTCATCATTGTTGGAAAAGAACAGAACAAAACCTCAAAATGTCTGCTGGATTTTTTCCCCCAAAATAATATATTATCAAAATGTACATGAATCGTCAACTAGTAAAATTAATCCATAAGAATCATTCGTTCCAATCGCGTTGAATTCGTGCGTCACAGTCACCTAGTTAACGATCCAAATAAGTTCAACAGTGAAAAATCACGGGCCCAATATGTACAAGCGCCAGACACTCAACCATATGTAGATAATCATCTAGCACCTAAGAAGCAATTGTATCACGGGTCGTCATTCTAAATTCGGCGGCCTGCCGCTTGGGTTCTCACTGTTTTTGGAGTTGATGATGATGCGGTCATATTATGAACGCGTGTGTGACACTCGCGTCTTTGAAGCGTGATAAATGAACATCGACGTGATGGGTGCTTCGTTTGAAACCATTTTGCGTTCAGTTCTATCAATTTTATTACACCAACTCAACGAATCATGCCTTATTTTTTATTGTTTACACTGATGTGCTTTGATAAGCAGAATCGTGTTCAATTTGGATGAAAAATGGTCTATTATTTGTTCACAGCGAATGGGTATGCTGTCAAGCGTCGGTTCGATTGGATGCTGCCACTGTGGAAGGGCTTCTAGTGGGGTCAATTGGTAAATTTAATACCGCACACATGACATTGACAACCGGTTTCGGCAGGAGCAGATTCTTTTTTAGCTGACGAAATAGACCCCTTATATTGCTCGGAATGTTTGATGAGGAACAGGGCATTCTTATTGTTTACAACCAAATGGTTGGGTATTTGGCATATTCGAATAGAGAGTTTTTCGCTTTAGAATTCAAAGTTAAACTCGCGTGAAAACAACTGAAAAGGAAAATCGCCAATTTACAAACATGAACCTGAACTTCGTCGTGAAATAAGCTTCCTTCCATTATCATGCAAGATATTGCACGTCATCGAACAGTATCTATTTGCGGATTTCATTTGAAGTTCATTTACGCGATCGTTTACGATCGATTTCTACATATAATTAGTCGCGCTCCAGAACCACAAATCATAAATGGCAACAGAGCCTGGCATTTCCTATCGAGAGAGGCAACGCGCAGCCCAGAATAGTACAACGTTTCGGCTCAACAAACGCAAATTTAATTGCAAATGAGAAATTACCTCCAATGGCAAACGACTTGAACCTATTAGTGACCCATAGTTCTGCGCTTTCTAAACTCAAACCGTCGGTTCTCGTAAATCATTGCGCCTGGCAGAAGAAGAAAAAAAAACATGCTGCAGTCATAATCTAGTTCAGATTTTTTTTTACGTTTTCCACAAACGCTCATTTCGTGTTATGACTTTGACTTTTCCCGCTTCCTGTCAATTCGAATATTGTTCTCTCGAAGAAATATATCATAGTTAATTGAAATGAATTGGTCGTAACTTCCTTGTGCGCTAATGCGAACAGATTCCCTCGGATTTTTTAGTCTCAGTCTCGAGGTCCCAATACTCTAAAGCTCCGTCCCCATTAAAGGACATTGACGTTCTGAGGGAGACACATTTTGCAGCTCTTGTGCGACACATAATTCTGCAGGCCGTTATTCAGATGTGGCGTTCAACTACGAGATTCTCTTTGTCCAGTTGCTATCGATGGTAGGGAACAGGAGCAGATAAATGTGGATTGATGATAGTGGATGATTACTCATGTTATAACTTTTATGAATCTCTATGCAATGCAGCTGCTTCCTTCAGTTCAATTGCTTCTGGTTGTCGGATGTTTATCACTGCTATTCACTCTACTTAGCCCAGGTCTATGGCAAAGAAGAATTCAGTAATCAAATAACTTTGTGAGACGTTTTCCGGTAGCGTTCTTCGAAAATTGATTCGACACAAGAAAATCCAAACTACAATTTTTATGCCAACCACTAAAAACATAATGATAGATGTCGGCCCATTTTGGTCAAACAAATGTACTTATAGCAAGCATTCATTTAAAAATCTATATCATTTTGTCATCAGAATGATCTCATTCATCTGATTGTGGAGTCATGAACATATTACATGCTTCTAGATTGTATTCACTAAAATAAACCTCATGTTACTTGAAACATATGTTCCACAAACACCTCCCTCGAACCCTTCCACAATCATTATTACAATAATATTTATGGGACAGTTTCGACACATGTAACTCGTGTGGGGGCAGTGTTGTCGAGTTCTACTAATTTACGATCATTAGTGATGCACATGGTATAATGCACAGCATAACCAATTGTTCAAAACCAAAGTTTTACTGTGTCTCGAGCAACCCTATCGCGTTCAAGCAAATAGTGTTCGTTGAATTCTGGAGTTCTGTTTACATGCTCCGAAGCGCCTCTGGACGTAAACTGAAAACAACATCCTCTCTATGATTTTTTTCGTTCCTTCCTTGCCTCTGTCTGTTCTTAGTTAGTGGCAGTCAACAGCTGAGAAGTTTGTTGGAGTGCTTCAGTTCATTTTCCTATTCCTGTGTTGCGTCATGTATTCTTCACGATACACACTCTCCATCACATACTTACTTTACCGGCCCCAATGAATGGCAGCAACAAATGATGGCGTTGATCATATTCCAATCAAGCACATCCGCCGAAGGGGGGTTCGGGCGTATGACTATAACTTTATTTTTGCTTCCAAATTGCTATTTTATTACACTTCCTTGGACGTGTGGTGTGGACTTTGGACGGCGTTTTATGATCGTTTGCTGTTCGCTCCGTTTTGCTACCGTCGACTTGATTAGTCCAGAATCATAGCTCTCAGTATCGTAACGCTCAACTGAGTCACGTTCGATATTGTCGTAAAGTGATTCCACCCAGAATGATTTATAATTATCCGAAATCTTGTCCGATCGAGATTGAATTGTTTTGGAAAAAAATACATTTGAATTACAAATTTTGATTAACTAGAAAACATTTTTGTTTCATATTTGAAGTGTGAAAACTTAAAGTCTTAGTGGAAACGTTGATCACATTTGCAGGATGAAGAAATTACAGAAAACAGTTTTTCTCTAAGGTCAACTTTTGGTGCATTCTTCCAATTTCAACTATTTCAAGAATAAACGTATTCCGATGATGTTATATTATTTGAATGATCTTTCCAAAACTATTGTAGTGAACTCCCTTAAAGCATCCATTCTCGAGAAGATTTTGAAAACTTATTAAAATTATCCCTTTTGTTAAGTTATTCGCATTTTTCCAGTAATAAAAGTATTTTTTTTTCAAAGTTTGTGCAATTTTTTTTCTAAATCTCTCTGTCTGACAGCAAGATTGAACAATTCACAAGATATAGGGTAAAATGGTTTAAACCACTTTTCTTATATCTCTATTTCATTTAATTTTCTTGGGGGCTTTCCATATACACCGTGGACAACTTTATGAAGGATAGGGGTTACGGAAATGTTCAGGCTTGTCCACGGTGAGGGGAGAGGGGAGTATGGATAATGTCCACGTGGAAATGTTTGATAAATATTCCAAAAATATGTATAATCACATCTATATTTACAAACATTTTTTTGAAGCTTTCCGGCCACCCTGAGTACTTCATACTGATTTATGCAAGAGTTTTGCTGACTGAGATAGATCTATATTAGGGTGCCAATGAAAATGGTCATCTTTAATTCCAAAATTTACCTCACAAAAAATGTTCTCCAACTCGAAAAAACATTCATGCCAAATATCAGCTCAATCGGACTTAAGGAAGAATGACGCAAAGCGGTAAAAGTTTGAGATTTTTGAAAATCGAAAAATCACCCAAAATCGAGATAAATATTTTTATTGGCACTTAAAACCATACGTTTCGTCTCGTATTCCAAAAAAAATAAATAAGTCCCAGAGTGTCGACTTTCGTCAAAAAAAATTTTTTCGAGATGACATAGATCTGACGTTTTATGCAATTTTAAGACAATTGGCATAAACAAATTTTTTTTTCCGAAAACCCCGATTTCCTTTACACCCCCCTTGGGTGATTTTTCGATTTTCAAAAAACTCAAACTTTGATCGCTTTGCGCCATTCTTTCCTAAGTCCGATTGAACTGATATTTGGCATGAATGTTTTTTCGAGGTGGTGAACATTTTGTATAGAGTAACTTTTTGGAATTTCAGGGTCGATTTTTTCCCATACATTCATTGGCACCCTAATCTATATTTTTCTCAAGTAGTTGAACTCTTCCAGTGAAATCTATTCTAAAAGTAACTAACAAAAACCGAGAGCAATTGAGAAAATTTTCAAACAAACAGCTGTCAGCTGTCAGCTGTCAGACATGTACATTCCGCTTTACGAGCATCATAATTTGCGTAAGTCGACATTCTAAAACGTTATTCCTTGCAAAATCATTAAATCCTCCTGTATTATACGCAGGGTGTTAGGTAGATTATCGAGAATCTGTTAGGATGGAATAGTACATTATATTTGATGAAAATATCACATCACCAAAATGTTGTATTTTGGATTGAACAGGTCTAAAACTCGTTGAAAATAGGAAGAAGTGCTACTTAGTTAAATTATAATAATCCTTTTCGAAAGCTGAGAGAATTATCTACATTATCTTTTAAGCTAATAGATTTTTTCGTATGTTTCATCAAAACAAAATAATGTAGGGGAAAAGGGGGGAATTTGGACCACTTAAGCAAATCGCCTAATATTTCCAAACCAATACGGTCTAAATAAAAAAAGTCACATTGTATACTGAGCTACACTTGTTTTCTCTCAATTAATAATGTTTAATCATTATATCAAGCTTCAAATTACCAAATATATCATAAAATAAATGAGATGATTTTTGGACATTAAAATTTTATGCGGGTGATTTGGACCGTCTGTGGGGTGATTTGGTCCAGTGTGTGTTTCATCGAAGAAAACATACTTATGTTTATGCAAAGTATTTTGGGATAATGTTACAATCAGTAACAGTGTTTTGGGATCGATACCTGGTGTCTTGGCCAAATTCCAGACCAGAAAAATTGGATTGAGACTATCTCGAATTCTGCATGGATCTTTTCATTTTCAGGAAGAATGACGCATAGCGGTAAAAGTTTGAGATTTTTGAAAATCGAAAAATCACCCAAAATCGAGATAAATATTTTTATTGGCACTTAAAACCATACGTTTCGTCTCGTATACCAAAAAAAAATAAATAAGTCCCAGAGTGTCGACTTTCGTCAAAAAAAAATTTTTCGAGATGACATAGATCTGATGTTTTATGCAATTTTAAGACAATTGGCATAAACAAATTTTTTTTTCCGAAAACCCCGATTTCCTTTACACCCCCCTTGGGTGATTTTTCGATTTTCAAAAAACTCAAACTTTGATCGCTTTGCGCCATTCTTTCCTAAGTCCGATTGAACTGATATTTGGCATGAATGTTTTTTCGAGGTGGTGAACATTTTGTATAGAGTAACTTTTTGGAATTTCAGGGTCGATTTTTTCCCATACATTCATTGGCACCCTAATCTATATTTTTCTCAAGTAGTTGAACTCTTCCAGTGAAATCTATTCTAAAAGTAACTAACAAAAACCGAGAGCAATTGAGAAAATTTTCAAACAAACAGCTGTCAGACATGTACATTCCGCTTTACGAGCATCATAATTTGCGTAAGTCGACATTCTAAAACGTTATTCCTTGCAAAATCATTAAATCCTCCTGTATTATACGCAGGGTGTTAGGTAGATTATCGAGAATCTGTTAGGATGGAATAGTACATTATATTTGATGAAAATATCACATCACCAAAATGTTGTATTTTGGATTGAACAGGTCTAAAACTCGTTGAAAATAGGAAGAAGTGCTACTTAGTTAAATTATAATAATCCTTTTCGAAAGCTGAGAGAATTATCTACATTATCTTTTAAGCTAATAGATTTTTTCGTATGTTTCATCAAAACAAAATAATGTAGGGGAAAAGGGGGGAATTTGGACCACTTAAGCAAATCGCCTAATATTTCCAAACCAATACGGTCTAAATAAAAAAAGTCACATTGTATACTGAGCTACACTTGTTTTCTCTCAATTAATAATGTTTAATCATTATATCAAGCTTCAAATTACCAAATATATCATAAAATAAATGAGATGATTTTTGGACATTAAAATTTTATGCGGGTGATTTGGACCGTCTGTGGATTGGATTGAGACTATCTCGAATTCTGCATGGATCTTTTCACTGTTTTTCGAGCATTTTCAAACACTTTCGATGCTTGGTCAAGTAAATCCGTTCTTGATGGCCTGCGCTGCTCTTTCAAACTCTCCCTTCTTCCAACGTTGTCTGCCCATCCTTTTTTGTAATTCAGCGGCATCTGGAATCAATTAGTCCAAAGAAAAGCATCAAACCTGCAGGACCACACAACATGCAAAAATTAAAATGCAATTAATTCCATTTATTGTTATCAAACTAACAGTTTCGCTGCATCAAATTGTTCCTCTTCTGTAGACGAACAGAACTTCACTGCACAATACACGAAAAGTTTGTTTAATCTGCGGGGAAAACCTTGAAACCACGATCGGAATACTCACATTTTTTGACAATCAAAGTGCTTGTTGTGTTCATGCTACCGTTTCCTTACACCTGTCAAATTTTACCAAAGTTTTTTTACGCTAGGTACATACGATTCAACAATAGAAGGAGATGACATTATAAAACATCCAAGTTGAGCCGTACTTTTTAAGATAAAGAGGTGGTCCAAATCACCCCGTATGTCCAACTCACCCCGTGTTACCCTACATCATTGTGTTCTAGTTAACCCAATTAATACTCTCATACTGCTTTTCGAACTTCACAGGATCCTTGTTTGCTTTTATGTGTGGCAGCACGTATTTTTGCAGGCATTCCTTATAAATCTTCGTGTTCATAGTTTGATTTGTAACAGAAACTTCGATTGTATGTCCGCAACTGCATATCACTTACCAGATGAGGAGTTTTTTTGACATTTTTTTGACATTTATCAGCAAAAATTAATTTCAACTTACTCGGGACACCCTCTTCTGGATATTTTGGTCCGAAATGTACCAAGAATCCATAATTACATACGTTTCGATGCCCATTAGTAAGTATCCTTGGTACTTCGTTAGAACCTTGCTGTACAACTCCCGAACAAGTATTTTGGTCACAAGATTCTGTTTCAGCGTTCGATTTAGGGAACGCAGACTGATTTTTCGAACATTGTACATTGCTTAGAATTCCATCAGAATCATTCTTTTCCGTACATGGAAACGTTTGAGGATGCTACAGCTATAGGATTTTTTTTTTCAAAATGATCGTTCTCTGGCATAAGATCTCTTGTGGTACATACTAGTACAAAGTCGGAGAGAGCTACAAAGTCGGATTAATTTAAAAGTGGCAAATGGAACAAGGGAAGTTGTTGCTGGGATGAGAATATGGAGCTTTTCGAGAACATGAAAGCTATGCGGTAGGTATTCCAAAAGTCTCTGGATCATGCAGAGAAGGAATTTATCAATCTGCGTCTGCAGATTTTTTCCCCAAAATAATATAGCGCTCTTAAAGATTATCGTTCCGTATTGTAGCGTGTACCACATATTTCATTTGAGCGCCCCGCGTACAATTTATTTCGCGTGCTTTTTGTTCCTCTTTGATGGTTTACGAGATGCCTGGCAAAGCAAGTGTCGGTTTTCCATTTTTTCATTTTTCAAATTCAAATGACTGTCGCGGGCTCCGATAGCTGGTGCTAGCTGACGGCTACTGGAAAACCCTCAAGATTGGACTTTCTGCTGACGAGATTTTTTCCCAGCGACTGAGAAGCAATCGTAAGAGTTTTCTTTTTTTTAGGAAACCCGGCGCGAGATTCCACTTAAGGTAGTAGCCAAGTGACGACCGAAATTTCGACGTTTTTTCATTAATTTTTTTTAACAAGAAAATAAAATGCAATCGTTTTAAAATTTTAACATATTTTTATTAGTGTTTTAAAATATAGAAAGAAAATATTTCATTTTACATAAATTTGTTTTTAATATTTGACGTCAGAGTGGAATCATCGGAAAGAAGATGAGCTGGTTCGGGAAAGTACACAGCCTTCCGAAGCCATCTGAAATAAAATATTCAAAAAGATTATTATTCTGCAGACTTTATTTTGATGAACTAGCTTATAATATACATAAAACGGACTCGTGAAAAAAGTTCTCAAAATCTATTTTTTTCTGATAAATTGTTTAAATAAAATAACTTATTATTAAAAAATTAAATGTTTTAAAAGCTACGTATTTAGATATGCGTGTCTAGAATAACGGTTAATATTTTAGCCAAATAGGTTGAATAGTTTTGAGTCAGTGCTTCCCAGAAATTTCGAAAACATGGTTTTGAGAAAAACGTGTTTAAAGTTTTGTCACACGCGGAGGCGATAGGTTGATGCCATGGGGGTTCGGGAAACAATCCCGGAAGCGGGTGAAAAGAGACTTCGGTACAACTTTTTTAAAAGGAGTCTGATACAAAAAAAGAATAGCCCGCTGATCTGAGGAGTCTATCATTTGCAGAACCACTTCAGTTCAAATCGTGGAAAAAGGCAGGAGTGGAAAAATATTTCCTATTTTCCGAAATTGTAGAAGTTGTAAAAAAGTGATACATTTTTTGGGTTAGTTGCGCGAAATACAATTTTTGATGAAAAGATCGATCTTCTCGAATCGATTTTCTAAACGGCGTAGGGATCGATCCACTGATTAAATCGGTACCAAAGAATCGATATTTGAAAAATCGATATTTTTTTCCAATTCTATTTCTATAGGAGTGTCGTTTTTTCTTTAAACAGTGAGTACAAATTTCATATTTATAACGGAACATCAAAATAATTTTTTTTCGTTCCTCAGCATGCAGGCCACAAAAATGTCCAGAAAAAAAAATCCAGGGCATTCATCTTGTCCCGTCAAGGAGTCGTTTTATAAAATAGAGCATAATTATAAATTCAACAACTAGTAGCTACCCAGAAATCAGCTGACAACGATCCCATTAAAGCCAATCGTGTTATATGTCTGTCATTTAATCGAAGTCGATTCGTGATTTCGGCGCCAGTTCTAAAAAACAACATTTCGCCTGGAATGGATGTCAACATCTAGTTCTGTGATCCTATATGCCACTGGTTACAGTACATCCCCTGAAATCTGAAAAAATCTCCTGAAAAAGAAATCGAAAGATCGAAATCTAAGATCGAAACAATCGAAAGCAAAAATATCGAGAAGATTTTCTCGAGTAAAAAAGATCGATCCAAAAAATCGGAAATCGGAATGGAAAAGATCGATCTTCTGAAAATCGATCTGAGATCACCCAATCCTAGATAGAATAGGTATTTCAGGCACTAGAACTTAAGCGAATGATCGAATGGTCGTGCATATTCTGAGAATGCATTCTTAGGCGAATAAAAAGGCACGCCGTTAAAAATGGTAGCAAAATAGAAACTGATGTTGGTCAGGGCGAGCACAATATTTATAGTACTTTCACGGCTAGCCGACGACATGCTTCAACTGCTGGGCAATCTTAACTTGAACGGTATTTCAAGCAGGTATCCATATTTATAGATTTTATATATAATATAGTTTGCATGACAAAAATAGTTTGAATAGTTTGCTTCCAAAGCAGTCTTTGGGCTATTGTAACAAGTTTTTGGGCACGAAAAGCATCATCACTCATACACTTTCCATCATTCGAATGAAGTGATTGTCATATCACTTTATCCAGCCGGCAAAGAAGTTAAATCTTCGCCCTCGGAACGAAATGCCCCCGTTTTCGAAATTTTAAACTAAATCCCCGGCAAAGATGCAGAAATGATGTGTTGTAAAAATACAGAACCACTCTCCACTAGACGGTATGCAAATCGAAGCGGTGCCTCCGCCGACCAAAATTGAAAATTGTGTGCGATATCCATCTTCCACACTTCCTTCGTATGGAGCATTGAGTAAGACTGCTATCTGCTAGGTAGAGCGAGTCTATGATTTGAATAATGATGATCATAATTTGTATTATGGAGGCTCGTCTCGTTTCTGTCTGGTCGCTAGCTGGATGACTGATGAATAGCGAATGCTCTGAAATTGCGATTGACATGTTTATACTCAATAAGTTGGAAATGGGTGGAGTCTCAATGGCAACATTTTCTTCTGTCCACATTGTCCGTAGAACGAACGCCGCATTTGTTTCTATCTCATAAAAACATACCCAAAACTTATGTTTCTATTTTTGCACCATTACTGAAAGACGTAGTCCTACGTCAAGAAACGTAATGATTCCTTAGGTTTTTGGCTAGACGAAACAGAAGCACTCGAATTTCGCCTATCCGACATTTGGTGGTCTGTACTGCATTAACACATTAAATGTTCCGAAGCTTCAGTTTTTCCGATTTTTTAAGGTGATACCTGCTCGAACAGTGTCCGGTTAATAAACAGGTTAATGTACTCAAATCTGCCATATTCAAGCTGAGTAGACTGTGTGTTATTCTGCTACAAGGTCTAATGAATAATTTGGAATGTCTCGATGTTGATAAAGCCCTCCAGTTGGCTTCAATCATCGATATTTCCCAGGTTTTGAGCTCTGATTTCATGCATGATGTAGATAATCCACAAAATTAATCAGGTCCGACGAATTTAGTTAAAGATCCTAATCTTGTCAAAAATTTTGCTTTCTCATCATCTTCTACACCGCAGTGACCAGGCACCCAATAAAGATTAACTTCGTCAGTAGCAGCTAGTTGTTTTAGGAATAGAACACTTTCCCAAACTAGTTTTGACTGACATGTCTATGGTTTTACTGCATTAAAAGCTGCTTGGTTATCTTATTTTATTAATTCGTTTATTTTTACAGGTTAAGTTACATAAGTTTGAGGGAACCGAATTCTTAACTATATTTTTATAACTATATATAAACAATTTCCAAATTCCATGCTAAGTAAGGTAGAAAACCGATTACTCGCGGTTGACTCGAGTTTAGAAGGGTGACATTTTTTTATTTATGAAAAGGATGGGGCACTTGCTTGGTGCTCCCGTGGCCGAGTGGTTAGCGTCATAACTAACATGTCGGGTGTTCGGGTTCGATTCCCGTTCTGGTCGGGGGAATTTTTCGTCAAAGAAATTTCCTCCGACTTGCACTGTGATCACGCGTATTCTAGAGCTTGCCACTCAGAATGCATTCAAGGCGTGTTATTTGGCATAGAAATCTCAACTAAGTACTAATAAAAATGACGCAAGTAATACTACGTTGAGACGGTGAAGTTCCTCTAGGAACGTTAGTGCCATTGAAGAAGAAGAAGATGGGGCACTTGCTTGGCTATCTGAGAAGATATCGATATTGACATACCTGTATTTTCTAGCCAAACAAATGTTTGTACATGTTAGAACAGCTTGTTTTCTGCTTGAAAAACTGTAGGCCACTGTCCCATTGAGATGTCGATTCCTAGTCTAGTAATCCCAGCTCTCCAATTTCAGACCCATCGGTATAAAACACGAGTGATCCTGGACGAGTTTTAGGACCACGAATACTATTGAATGCTATTGCTATTACTGTTGAATAACACTAGTACGAATCTTAGGCAATATTTAGTTTCTCGTTATTCTATCATTAAACAAAAACACTAAACGCTGTAAGATTGGGTCAGTGGTCGGTTATATTGGCCTGGAACTGCTCTCTCAGTCCCCTAAGCTGGAAGGCTGTGTAACGTTTTCGGTTCGTCATTTTACATGGAATTCGCTCCGCAGTCATAAATCAGAAGTCGTTTCAAAGAATGCAATCTATGCAAACCGCCCAATTTTTAGCACTACTTACTACTTACAGCGTTCCCGCTTTCCGTGCGAATACATTTATGCTGCTCTACAGCATCACTTTATATTGATCTTCCACCATTGCGTTCTGCCTGAGATGAAAGCAATTAGTCATCATGTTACACCGCTTGGGGGTTTACTTCCAGCGAACCCATTCTCCGCTCTGCCAGCGATATGCCGTGTGTTTGATGTACTTTTAACGATCTTTCTTGACCCACGGCCAGAACCTTTATGTCTTTATGTCTTTCCAATTAGTTTCCACGATTCACTACGATGGGTGTGCTCTTTTACCGGACGAACGGACGCGCAGGCCGGCTACTTTCCGCTCCCTACGTCTTTCGCTGAGAGACACCATGGTGAGACAGATGTATTTTTCATTCACATGTCATAAATTTGTACATTTTGTCATGCATTCCGCGTTTCACCATACCGCCAGCAATTACACCGGAGCTCGGCTAGACAATTTGCCGATGATGAAGACATCCAGGCAGTGGCAATGGCCGGACGTGTCATATTCTAGAATCAAAAGACTATTTATTTACATTTGTGATAATTGAAGTAATAGAAGAAAATGTAAATTTATAAACCCTCAAGTCTGAACATAATTGAATTAGAGGAAAGTTCAATTGATTCGAACAGTTGTTGTGACAACTTTTCCTGCGTTCTCGGAAAGTCGTCCGTATACATGTGTCTGAACGAGTTATGAATGTGTAATTGAAGGTTCACCAAGTAACGCATTTCAGAATCAATTATGGTTACACGCATCATTGCGGATAACGAAAACAGCGAAGCTGTCCAATGAGAAAATTCCCACTTGTGTTAATTTGTGTTTCCTCAGCTGATTGTTAAGCTAATACACATAGCAGCCTGCAATAAATCACAAATAGGCAGAAAATCAATTATCCATACCAAAGTATCAGCTGCACCCACATGAAACTGTTGTTGTGCATTAATTTTCCGACAGACGATAGAAATACTATTTCGTAATGAGCCCACAGCCGTGCCAGGGATCGCAATCAACCGTTGCGGCTGGAGTACTTGAACTTGCCCAATTTCCAGTCATTGCACGTTACACGTGTGTGATTATTTTGTTCTGTACACCTGGTGGTGGGTACTTGTACGATCGCTAGGGAAAAAGCCGAGTGCATGAGGAAACTGGGAAAACTAGGTCATCTGAGCAGCAACTCTAACATTTTGTTTCCCGCATTTCAATTGAAAAAGGCAGTTCGCCACAACAGAACGAAGATTAATTTTGAAACAATTACAAACATTATCGGGTTTAATATTGCATCCGTACCGCCAAAACCGGCGAACTTTGTTTTGCCGGTAGGCAAAAGGTTTCGCTCTGAACAACCAACAGACGAGCTTTGCTTTCTTGCCACCAAGAGGTTCTATTTTTATCCATCGTCGTTTCATGTAACAAGGAGGATTTTTTCATGTTTTGATTTTCTGCTACCAAATTGGTCTAGTTTCGCATGCGTTTCGCGAATAAAGCGTGGCGCGGGGAAAAACATGTTCCGTTTCGAGAGAATTAATGGCAATTAATTTGAGTTATTGCTCTGTAAGCAGTGCACATTTTAAACTTCTACTACAACCAACAGTCTCTGTCGTATTTCGTACGTAACGATGTTAATTTGTAAGCTTCTTACATGATGTAAAAAAGTTCACATTGGAGCCAAGATAGAAAGAATCACTGTATTTTAAGACTTTACAACGATAAATAATTCTAGAACTTACTCCAGAATGTATTCAAGGCGTGTTATTTGACACATGAAATTTCAACTAAGTACTTCTAATAAAAATGACGCAAGTAATACCTACGTTAAGACGGCAAAAGTTCCACTGAGAACGTTAGTGCCATACAAGAGAACCACCCATGACAGGATAAATTGAAGAATATTGAAGAAAAATAGGAAAATTCGAAAAAAATTATCACACATACGAGGGCAGCCCGATAAGTACTTAGCCTACAAAACAAAAACAATTTTTTTGGAAAAGTGGTGATTTATTTCTCAACCTAGTCTCCTTTTAGCTCGATACACTTGACTCAGCGATGCTCCAACTTCTTTTATCCATCTGAAAATACGTTTCCTCGAGGTCTGTAAAGTCGGCCTCCATGGCGGCGATGACCTCCTTATTCGGCTCAAACTTCTGCCCGGCGAGTGACTTTTTCAAGTTTTGAAACAAAAAAAAAACAAGTCGCACGGGGCCAAATCTGGAGAATATGGTGGATGGGGTAGCTGTTCAATTGATCAATTTGGCCGTGGCGAAGGCGGAATTTCCATTTTTTCCATTTTTCTAAAATCCGCGGACACGCCCGCAAATCAAAACTACGACTCAGATCCGGTTGAAATTTTGACAGTAGCGATGAGGCTAAGTACTTATCGGACCGATATTTGTTCGTTTGTCCCTTTTTTACTACATTCTATATTCTATATGCTATATTATATCCATTTGACACACGTTATCCCGGCAGGAACATGTTCTTGAATTTTTCTTTTCTGATCAACTTTCTTCTTCCCGACTATGTTGGTATATTGCTATGCTGCTGTGGGTAAGAATCCACCGATGTTCTAGTGCTAGATCGGTTCGGTCTAGCTTGCATTGGTCATTACGACTTCTAAATACCTTACATTGGATGGTAAGGTACATGAATCAATTTCGTTCACATCCCATGGATAAATGTCAATGGTTTTGAAACCTTGAAAGCTGTTAGCGGTTATGTTCTCAGTTCTTCAAACCAAATTCTCGTTAACGGCCCGATTTTTTTATCCCGTTTAGAAGAGTGAGTGAGACCTATATAGGGTAACACGGGGTGAGTTGGACATACGGGGTGATTTGGTCCACCCCTTTATCTCAAAAAGTACGGCTCAACTTGGATTTTTTATAATGTCATATCTTTCTATTGTTGAACCGCATGTACCTAACGTAAAAAAACTTAGGTAAAATTCGACAGGTGGAAGGAAACGGTAGCATGAACACTTTGATTGTCAAAAAATGTGAGTTTTCCGATCGTGGTTTTAAGGTTTTTCCCGCTGATTAAACAAACTGTTCGTGTACTGTGCAGTAAAGTTTTGTTCGCCTACAGAAGAGGAACAATTTGATGTAGCGAAACTGTAAGTTTGATAACAATAAATGAAATTAATTGCATTTTAATTTTTGCATGTTTTGTGGGGTAACATGGACACGTTTCTGTGGGGTGAATTGGTCCTACAGGTGTGAGGCTTTTCTTTGGTCTAATTGATTCCAGATGCCGCTGAATTACAAGAAGAGGTTGGGCAGACAACGTCGGAAGAAGGAGGAGCTTGAAAGAGCAACGCAGGCCTTCAAGAACAGATTTTCTTTGACCAAAACCATCGAAAATGTTTGAAAATGTTCAAACAACAGTGAAAAGATGTAGAATTCGAGCTGGTCTCAATCCAATTTTTCTGGTCTGGAATCTGGCCAAGGTACCTGGTATCGATTCCAAAACACTGTTACTGATTGTAACATTATCCCAAAATACTTTACATAAACACTGGACCAAATCACCCCGCATCAAATTTCAATGTCTAAAAATCATCTCTTTTATTTCACGATATATTTGGTAGATCGAAGCTTTATATTATGATTAAACACTATTGATGAGAGAAAAAAAGTGTAGTTTAGTGTTCAATGTTACATTTTTTATTTAGACCGCATTGGTTTGGAAATATTAGGCGATTTGCTTAGGGGGTCCTAAATCCCCTCTTTTACCCTACACTCGATAAAAAAATAAAAGAACAAAATGCGAAGTCGAAATTTTTAGCCGATTTTTCAAAAATGTTGTAACTCCGTGAAAAATCAACGCAACGCAACGCAGATGGGATATACCTCATTTTGAAGCTTCAAATATTTTGGACAAACATATCGGGATGAATGAAAAAAACATTTCTTTTTGTTTTTTCAATCTTTTTGTATACTAACACAATTTTTGCTAACCAACTTAAAAGCTAATCCAATTAACCCTATCAATCAGCATTCATTTGGTTTGTAGAACGTTCATATAGGACCTTCCCATATTTCTGTTAAAATGAAAAATTGTGCTTTCGTCTTTGATGATGAATAATTCTTTAAATAATGATCTCACCGTAAACCGAAAGGTAGTTTTGAAAATCTCAATAAACTCTGTACAACGCTCAGTTGTTGCTTTGACAAACAAAAATAATTTGAATTTTTTGCATCGATTTTAAACAGGTGCAAAAAAAAACGTTTCTATAGTGTTTTGGAAAACCTTTTGTAGTTTTGCAAATATTGTTTCATATTGATACGTTCGGCCGTTTTTTCTAGTCGATTTATCAGAGTTTGGAGCAAATTAGAGGATCACTTCATCGCAAACTGTACCAAAATTATAAAATGTTATGCGTACCCTCCAAATTAACGATTCGTGACATTTGTTTTTATGCGTTTGTGGGTATAACGAATGCAAGGAGTGATGATAGTCTCACATATACACACATTCCACAGTCAAGAACATATAAAAACGAATGTTACGAATCGTTCTATTTGATGGTACGCATAGCATTTTTTTAGTTTTAATACAGTTAAAAATATTTTAAACTATATATAATCGAGTCCGATCTGCAATATGATCACACTGATTTACGACTGGTTTTTAGGCAGGCGTTTGCAGCATCATTGATCTTATTTCGAAAAAAAAAAATAATAACTGGAAATCCAGCCGCCTCGTGTTAAGATTTTGCGAACAAATACAGGAAGATTAAATATGTTATTGTTATATTCCAACTCGGCCCTGATCTTGTTGGTTCCGATGGAGAGGTCGGATGCCGATGTCGACGGATTGGAGCCTTGGAACCTCTCTGGAATGTCGAGCAAAAGAAGATGCAGGAATATGTTCGTACCACGGTTGTATCACATTCACCCGAAACACGTTTACCCGAAGCACATTCACCCGAATGAGTTTTGTCGAATCTCCTGTTGATAGATAAAATTAAGTCAAAACAACATAAGATGAACAAAAATACGAAGTAAAAAAAATGTAATAAGGAAATTTGAAAATGATGCCGGAGACTTCGCTGTGTCATTTTTAGAAATTAGTGTAGGCACAATTAACATACCGTCTTCTTTCAATCCGCATTGCTCTTCAAGGCTAAGAAATAATTTAGAAATGAACACGGGGTATGGAATATTTCAGAAACTAAGCAGGTAATTTTAACATAAAAATTAGTAGGCATAAATGCCTTGAAAATATGAAAATAATTGGCAGGAAGAAAAAAAGGATACATACGTATTAACACTACAGCGCAAATATAGGGTTGGGGAAAAGGAAATGTCTTATTTCTGATCGAAATTTGACGCTTTATTTAACATACTTAAAATTATCCAATTTAAGTCAAATATACGTCGTTTTGTTCGCAAACTTGTTGCCATTTAGAAGGGAACTTCATTATTCCCCCTTATAACCAGCCCCCCCCCTTCCTTATTTGCAAAAAACTCAGACAGCCAGTTTTCGCAAGCCTCTTTTGAGGCCAACTTAGTATCACCAAGAGCGTTTTGCAAGGACCGGAAGAGATGATAATCACTTGGAGCCAGGTTCGGACTATACGGTGGGTGCAATAGGACATCCTATCCGAGCTCCCGTAGCTTCTGGCGGATCATCAAAGATGTGTGAGGCCAAGCGTTGTCCTGGTGGAAAACAACACCATTCCTATTGATCATTTCTGGCCGCTTCTGGTCAATCGCCTGCTTCAAACGGTCAAGCTGCTCACAGTAGAGAACCGAGTTGAGGGTCTGGCCATAGTTGAACAGCTCATAGTGGATGATTCCCTTCCAATCCCACCAAACCAGTGTTTGCCAAATGATCCACTCATTGAAAAAATCGCTTTCGTTCGTTCAAATATGATCTTTCAGGAAACATTTCCCCCAGCGGTATTCTTTTGTTGTTATGTGTTGCAAATCACGACACAAAAGAGAACGAGACAACTCTGCATCGGCTCGCACTTTATTGCACACCAGCATGCAAGCAAAGCTATCATATACGCTTTTGGTCAGAAAGCTTATTTTCTTCTTTGCCCCTAACATATGCATATCGACCTCTCCATGCATCATGAAACAGCAGGATCGTACGGACCACGCAAAGCGAAAGATTCATATTCAGCTAATGTAGCAGATCCTGATTTTTAAGTCTCAGAGAGTGCAAACTATATTATTATTTAGCTCGATAGAGGCTAAAGAAGGGTAGTCAGATTATATTTTCCATTTTTAACGCCGCTATCTCTTGAAATATGTATATTCATATAGACCGCATAGTTTTACTAGCAACACCGCTCCAGTGAGAAGCAAAAACTCTCACGTTTTATCTCTTTTCCCATTCGCTGCTCTCCGCAAATGGTGACTAAATGATGACGTAATTTTTCTTGTATCATTTATTGCTTTGCATTTTTCTGTGCAGCGGGTTTCGCTATAGTAAAATGGGACAATATATGCGGTTCAAACTTGTATGCAGGCTTCGAAAATGGTATGCGATGTTTGATACAGATCGGATATGCAATCAACAGTCTTCGTTCCTCTCTTAGTTTAATCACTAAATGTTACACAAGTGATTACTGACATTCATACAAGTTTCTGAATGATCCTCTCATATTTGGTTATATGTTCGTGAGAGTTTACTTGCATGACACATTGTGTATCATTCGATTTTGATCGAAATCCAAACACTGCACCAAACACACAGCAAAACCTTACTGGCCGTCAATCCGGGCTTGGCGATGGTTTGGGCCGGCTCACCGCGCTTCTACCACGCTTTAGGTTGTCGTACGTGATCCACTTTTCATCACCAGTCATCATCTTCTTCAAAAATGGGTCGAGTTCGTTCCGTTTCAGCCGTGCATTGCAGGCTATGATTCGGTCTAAAAGATTTTTTTGCGTCAACACATCCAGCTTTTTTGGAATCCAATCTTCTGCAAATGGTTCCAAACGGTTTTATGGTCTATACCCAGTTCCTGGCTAATCAAGCGAGTGCTCACATGCCGGTCTACGACACTTGTAGCACAGATTGTCGTCTTTAAATAGCCGTATAGTATGACCCGATGCAATAAGTACAACACAAGATATGTTAAAGTGTTGTCATATATTGACAATATACGACATTTCTTTTTCCCCAACCCAATATTATTATGAGTATATTTTTACGTAATGAAATTTATTCTGAGGTCAATGTAATGAGGTTAAAGTCGGTTGAAAATAAAAAATTAAATGAAGCATTCCGAGGATGAGCGTTTATGAGAAAATGTTCCACGAATTCACGATCGAAATAATCAACAAAGCTAGGAGATTGATGTATCGCAAATGTATGGGAACTGCTGAGGATTTGTAACGTGGTCCCGAAACTTCGATTTAATTGGTGTGTAAATCATCAAAACCCGTTCACAGCGAAAATAGTTATTAACGTTAACATTATTTTCTAAAAAATGTGGCCTGTTTTCTGATTCGGCACTCTTTCTGAGAGACGTAGTCCTATTTCAGAAAAAAAATTTCTGGTAGAAATGTTCCAATTTGTTGTTAGGGCAGGTTCATCTCTCCAAAATTTTTGTGATGATTTTTTATTAAGTTTATCCATTCTACATTTTGAACAATCATAGATTTATAACTAATTTCTAGAGCGAATTAAGCAAAAAAATCTAAAATTCATCTGAAATCAACCCAGTTTTGATAATTTTCCGAAACCCACCACCTCTATCAATCATTCAAATCATGCCCTGATTTTCCATAGAGAAGTTCATGTCCTGAATCAGACTACAATCAGTTTTGTTGCAAACGATGTCAAATACGAGGAGTATCTGCACACAATTATCGACTCGATAGCGTTTGCAACCCATTGAGATTTCAACCTGTGTTCGTATCGAGATGACAACCTACGTCCGCCGGGTCCATGGAAGCCTACGTAATGTAAAACTGATGAATCGTTTTGGACTCCTTCAATCCGTGAAATAATGACGGCATGGTATAGAGCCCAAATTCAAAAACAGTACGAATCAATGAATACTACAGTTTCGTCAGTGCATAAACCTCGTCAAATTACTTGGTGTTGCGTAGTGAGAATCCAGGAATGGTCTTCCTGGAACAATCCAAGAGGCAGACCAAGACGACTCAGTTTTGTGACAGCGAGATCGACCGTTTGTCGAAAGCTATGTACACCGCGTTCACTTATTGACGTTGCGAATTACTGTGCTGGTCAAGTCCACCAAGTTGGAAGTTGTCCAGTGTTTCTTCATGAATCCATGTCCGAGATTGTTGGTTGAAGAGCTGGATACAACTTGTCATGCATGAGACTTTCAAGCAGCTTGGTCAAACAGCGAAAAATCGGAATGGGCATTCAATTCTCCACGCTGTGTATACAACCACTCTCGAAGATCGGTGTAATTGAAGCAAGTTTCCAAATATCTGAATATCTGGGACACGGCGTCCATTGGGGATTGATTGAACATAAGTATGGCGGGAGCGGCGAACGATGATGCACAGTTCTTGATGAAATATTGAGGAATATGATCCGGGTATTCAGCTCACTGTAGGAAAAAGCTTTCTTCAAATAGGTAATATGTTCTAATGAGGGTGGTAAACACTGCGGAAGCACTTGGACCATTTGAAATAGGATTTTCGATCAAATTCGAGTTCGTAATAAGCTTTCCTCAGAATACTAATCGATCTTATCGACGCCTTATCAAAGGCCAAGCAAGAAGCGTAAGCCCACTTCGTTCACGGGAGCTTGTTTTTCCGAAATGTAGAATTGTAACACGGACACGGCTTTGCGATGGAAATGACAAAATGTGAAACAACGAGGCAGCTGATGCGACTTATTTATTGGACAGATCACGTACTTAGAGAGCTCTCTCATTGTTTCCGTTCATTCTTCTGATATGATTTGTTATTCATACACTCTAACCAAACCACCCCATAGAAATAAGATATCTTGTACGTTACACTGCACTCAACTCAAGAGCGTTTTTGTGCGGAAGACAATTCACCAGAAACCTTGCCTGCTGTTCTTCGTTTACGCCGCAGTTATTGCGGGATTAACGCCACAGTGAAAAACAACATCCGATAGCAGCTAACTGTGTGCACATATGAGTAAGCGTAAACAAAAGAGAATATCGCGAAAAGGTAAAAAAACAGTGCATTTACGAAATGGTACATCAACAAGTACCCACCACTATCGCAGTTTGTGAGTTTGTTGCGAATGGTGGCGCAGGTCAGTGATGGCGAATGTGTGAAGCGCGTATGCTAATCAAGAATAATGCCAACAATATTCGCCGGGTGTTCTCAACGGCATTAGGCATGCAGCCAAACATATTTACCCGAATGCTGAGCGTATGTTATCTTTTCGAAATTTTCTTTGTTTGCTCGCGAGATAACGATTGAAATACGGTGCGAAGCCACCCCCGACGAAACAATGGTCACGGTCACGGGCGTTCAGCGTCGTAACACGCGAAGTTACGATAGTGACTTTTCGTTCAGAGATGAGGGAAAGAATTTCACTCAGCGGTTTGAGAGTTCGGATTTCACGTTCTGTCGTTGACAAGGCGCGAATTGGTGCGTAAATCGAATGAGATCGTCGAATAGCCGTGTCGTATGATTTGAGAGATAGTCACTAAATACGCGACAGCTGTCAACTCAGCCATTTCGTAGAAAGCATAAAATTTGTCAGTTTGACATTTACGTTTCACATCCATAATACTTGGAAATCTGCGTTATGGTTTGGAGTAATTGGCGAGTGTGATATGTGAACGATCGTGTGTTTCTTATATTTCACAGAATATGGGGAACATATTATATTATAGATCTCGGTTTCCTCAAGAGAATGAATCATATCATATTTAATAAAATAAAATCTATGAACGATATCATAGTAATTCGAACTTATTGCTACTTTCGAGTCTTTTGTTTTAATCATTGTCAAATTTTGCCAGAACGATATGACTTTTTTACATTGATCTACATGAAAATTTAACTAAAACTTATGCAAGGTTTCAAAGAAAAACACAAAGTTTTCCTGCGAGTGTTGGACTCAAATGTGATTATTTTCGAAATAATTTATAGATACGTGCCAAAGCAAGAACGTGTTATGGCTTTCCCATTGTACAAGTAAAATGCGATTCTCTTGCATAGAAGCGCCAAAGCACATCTAAATACAACATCCAACGAAACATGGTTTTGGTAAGTTGTTCTCCCGCTTTCACGCGCATGGCAACACTTAACTTGACTTAGCCACCGCCGATGTTCTGCCTTGGCCACCGGAGGGGTACCTCCATACCCAATCGACTCCACACTTCCAGTGCCTCATGCATGGGAATGGCAGAATAGGTACATTTGTATGTGGAAACGAATGCAGTGTCGGCTTAATCGAAGGAAAGGCACAGCCGTTGGTTGAGCTCACGTGCGGAGAGATCAGAATAAGGAAAATATGGTGTTGGTAAATAATATGATGAATGCATGTTGTTCACTGTGGTCGTTTATACGTATCCAAGAATGAATCGAGAGGTAAATGCACTCTGTGGTCCCCCCGCCATGTGTTGCGTTCTTTGTTCCCAATCGGGTGAGGGTGGAATACGCACACGCGTTTAATTCAACGGTAAGTTGAAAATAAGCAATTAAATTGAGTCGCTCGATTTGATGTTATTTGCGTAGGGTATGTTTTTCCTATTCATAGGAAACGCTTCGATAAGAAACTTCCTTGGAGGTTTTTTGTCAATTGGTACCTATCGTCTATTTCGACTGATCTATCATATAGATCATATAGATTAAATCTCGAAAAACGCAATAAAAATGAAGTGTAGACAAGAAAAAAATATATTTTCAGAGACTTCAGAGATTAATTGCGGATTTGGTTTAAATTTGGCTCACAGGATAATGATATTTTCTTAGTTTCAGATTTTAGTTGACAGATTTTCAATTTAATATGAATATTTCATAGTCACTTACTTATTTTTTCTGTGTTTCTTTATAGATTTATGGATTTCTATTACAAAAATTGAACACCAAATAATGGATTTCTTATTCGTGATATTGGTTTCAGATTCCGGAATTCAATTTTCGTTTCAAGTTCAAGTTCCGTATTCACCCTCCTGATTTTAAGTTTGTATTTCAAATTAAAGTATCATTCCTTAAAGAGGTTTTAGAAAAAAAAGTTAGAATTCGCCATTCTGTATTCAAGTTCGAGATAAACTTTGAATCACATTTCAAACTTCGAAAAAAATTTAGAGCTTGAGCTTGAGCTTGGGTAGACTGCACAATTCGTAGTTGCTCTCCGTGATTGACCTGAACCAACCAAATTGCACAAAGAACACACAGAATGATGCTTGAGACTAGCAAATCATTCTCGTTGTGCAATTTTCGGCGACTTCGGTGAACTTCGAAATAAATTTATAACGCTGAGATTTGAGATTTTGTATTATTTATCAAAACACTTGATTTTTGTTTTTTCAAACTTTTAACATTTTTAAATTTTTCTGACCTTTTTTGTTTTTTTTTTAATTTTTCGAATTTTTCAAATTTTCGGACGTTTTTACATTTTTGAAATTTTTATTTTTATAAATTTTTCAAACATTTTAAATTTTATCAATTTTTAAAATTTTATCATTGTTTTTTATTGTTTTTTCAAAATTTTCTTTTTTTTCAAATTAAAGTTCTTTGAATATTTCGCATTTTTTGATTTCAAAAAATTTCAAACCCTTTAATAGTTTAATTTTTTTTATTTCCCTAATTTTTCTAACGTCTCTAATTTCCCGAGTTTTTAATTTTTTTTATTTTTTTTCTCATTGAAAAAAATAAAGGTTTCGAATTTTTAAAATTTTACGATACTCTTAAAATTTTTTGATTGTTTAAAGTTTTTTTTATTTAATTTTTTTTTCAATTTTTCTTTTTTTAAACGGTTTTATTTGGTTTGCCCTGTAATTTGTATGTTTGTATGTTTGATCTGAAATTTGGAATACACCTTTATCTCTGCAGTCATTATAAAACTGCGTATTTCATTATTTTAAAAATCCAAGATGGCGGCCGCTACGAAATGGCGGATTACATATTTTCCCAAACCCCATCAAATTTAGGTATCAAATGAAAGGGCTTGACTAGTAGAACACAGTTATTCATGAGGAATGCAAATCTACAATGGCAGCCACCACAAAATGACGGATTACATATTTTCTCAGAACCCCATCAATATGGGTATCAAATGAAAGGGATAGGGACTCGTAGAACAATTAGAACGTAGAACAAAATGGCCGCCACAACAAAATGGCTGATTACATATTTTCTCAAAACCCAATCAATATGGGTATCAGATAAAAGAATTTAACTAGTAGAACACAGTTATACATGAGAAAAGCAAATCCAAACGGGCCGCCACAACGATATATATTTTTTTTCCAAAACCCAATCAATATGGGTATCAAATTAAGGGCTTGACTAGTAGAACACAGTTAATCATGAGGAATGCAAATCCAAAATGGCCGTCACCACAAAATGACCGATTACATGTTTTCTCAAAACAAACCCCATCAAAATGGGTATCAGGTGAAGGGGCTTGACCAGTAGATCACAGCTATTTAGGAAAATTCAAAACCAAGATAGTCGCTGTAACAAAATAGTGAATTTCTTCTTTAAACGGTTTCATTCAACTTGACCTGTTCGTATGTATGTTTGTATGTCTGTAGGGTTGTCCCACATTAATGAAAATTTGACCTCGTTCCTTTTGATTTATTGATCTGGAATTTGGAATAAACCATTATCTCTGTTGTATTCAATTATCTTGAAAAAACCATAATCGGATTCCACTGTATACTAATCATACAGATGATGTACTAAAAACTAGAAAATAAAAAAAGTAAAAAAAAAAAATAAGTTAAATGGTTTAATGTACGAAAGCTTGAAAATAATTAGGCAAGTAGCAGTTAATAGTTATCCCATCCCTTCCTTCATTAATCTAGAACAATGAAGACACTAAAATAAAATCATGGGACACAACGGATTTCCATTATCCACAGTTAGTTGTTTCATCATATGCCCACTATTGATAACTATTAACTGCTACTTGCCTAATTATTTTCAAGCTTTAAGTACATCAAACCGTTTAACTTGAAAAGATTTTTAAATTTTTTTTAATTTAAATTTTTCCGAAAAAAAATTTTTTTGGGCTTTTACAAATTTTTGTATTTATTCATAGAATTTGCCCTTTTTTTCTTAATTTTTTCTGAATTTCCAATTTTTTTTTCTAATTTTTGAATTTTTAAATTATGGTTTCAAACATTTGTAATTCACATTTTTCATTAATTTTTAGATGTCAAATGAATTATAGTTTTGTTCCACTATCCTATACACCAATCGTTCGCTAACTGGTCCTGATTTAACTGGTCTAATCAAATGAAAGATTCGCTGTGAGGGGCATTCGAATGTAATTTGGAATGTTATGAAAATTGACACTGTTTTCGCATGACATAAACATTGACAAATAATTTCCTCAAATTGTCGAACTCAATGCGAAACTTCCGTTGGAATCGTTCTGTTTTTCAAATTTCATGATCAAAGCGAATCAAACAATTCATTGAAGTTCCCCTCGATTTTATTTGACGTTTTACATGCCGGACCAGTTAAAACGCGAATGTCAATAATTGGTCTTCCCTTTTCGCCCAGTTAGTGAATGTTTACTTTCTTCAGTTTGAGGCAAGTTTTGAATTGAAAATTTTTCGAATTTCAATTTTTCAAAATTCTTTGATTTTTGTAAATTCTCAACCTTTACAATTTTTTACGTTTTTCATAATTTTCAATTCTTTTTTTTCTAGTTTTGAAATATGTTTTTTCGTAAATTTCAATATTTTGCCAGTGTCTACGACTCTCTTTGAGCCTGCCTATTAGTGAGCTTTCAATATCTAGTTTTATTGGAAAAAAATTATTTAAAAATTGGGTTTTTGATTTTAGTGATACTAGTTCTAATTTTGGAATTAAAATTCCAATTTCGAGATCCATAAATAATTATCCATATTTTACATTTGTAATTCAAATTCTCTATTCATTTCTTGATGTCAAATTTCCAAGAAAAATTATGAATTTAAAAGTTCATCTTCGAATTTGAAAAATTTTAAATTTAGGGTTTGTTTTATTTTCGATTTTTCTCAAATTTTCGAAATTTTTCGATTTTTTTTTCAAACTGTCCAAATTTTTCAACTATTCAATTTTAAAAACCATTCAAATTATTTTTTTCAAGTTCACAATTTTTTTGATTTTTTTAAAGTTTCAATTTTTGAAAAATGTCAAATTTATATTAATCTTGTAGTATTTTTGTAAACATTAATTCTTTTTCAATATTCATTTTTGCTAACCATGGCTAGTGTATGTGATTGAGTTTTTGGATGTTGCTGGAAACCTATTAGAGCCTACCTACTAGAGAGCTTTCAATATTTAGTTTTTTAAATATTTTTATAGGGAAATGAATAAAAAAAATTATTGAATTTTTAAGTTTTTTAATCCATCCATTATCGAATTTTTAAATTTGGTGAGACTAGTTCAAATTCTCGCATTAAAATTTCGATTTCGTGTTTCAGGAATTTATTCTCCAGATTTTACATATGTTATTCAAATTCTTTCTTCATTTATAGATGTCAAATTTCCTAAATACGATAGATTATAGCTCGGACCCACAATCTATATTCGAATTTGTAATAAACTTAGAACTCAAGAATTTTGTAATTTTCAACTTTTTTCCAATATTTTTAAATTTTTTTTTTTATTTTCTAAATTTTTAAAATTTTTCAAATTCTCGATTTTTTAATTTTTGCAATTCTTTCATTATATTATTTAGCACAGACAAGATGTTTCCTTGAGAAGGGCTTATCAAACCCATTGTAATCATGTGGTAGCGAGACACGTTTTCGTGAACTTGATCGCGCACCCTTTTTGAGTGAATGTTGTCATTAACATGATGGGCTGTGCGGTTTCAAGGCATCAACCGTGCACATACCCTTCAAGGCGTTTCGGAATGACAGTACAATGGCCTTTCTTATGCTGTACAATAGTGCGCTTTCTTTGCGATGTGGGTAAAATGCAACCAGAATAATAGTGAAGCTTTTATTGAAATCTTGATACCGGTACAGCATCTTTAAAATAACGAGCACTGTGGAATACACCATACTATGTTTTAGGTTAAGCCATCATCGAAATCATTAGCTGCATAAATCGTGTTCCATAAGGCGTGGGGTAGTAAATGAATGTGCCTTCTCTTCGTCATCCAATCTTTGTTATGCGAGCTGTGTCTCCGCACATCTTCTTGTGAGGCGAGCGTTATTGAAAATTATCTCCCAGACACGCTTTAATTAGCCAATAATATATCTTCACGTTGGTTGTTGCTGCAGTTTCTTCTCTCTTGTCAAAAACGCAACATGGGTAACATATCCCATAGCCACACCCTGAGAGAGAGTCGACGTTGGATGGATCACATTTTTGCGGAAATCGGATTCTCGAGCGATGAAACGAATGATTCAATTTCGAAGAATTTCGACTCGTCCGTTAGCGCTATTTGACCCTTAGCATATTTAAAATTTCGCGTTAATCATTTAAACGTGATCGCCCAATACTTATAAATCTTCCTGATGTCAACCAAAAACAAGGATTTTCATGATTGGAATAGACGCGCAAAATTAATTACGGCTCGAACCTTTCAGAATTATTCATGCCTCGAAGCCAGGGCACGCCTACGCATATCCTTACTGCGGTTTATGCAAATTATATCAGCTACTTGAGATGACTGCGTGACTGAGAGAGGCCATCATAACCAAAACTTTGTAGACTGACGATTGGAAACTCTTTAAGATCTCAAACCATTGTGATATTGTCCGGCTGATTAATTATCGCCTGGGATTGCATACATTGTGTAGCAGGAGACACAACTACCGTGATCATCATCATGCTGAACAGATTGCGACTGCACAAAAAAAAGCCGCCCAAGTCGGAGAGCATCTCCGCCGCGACCAGTCCAGTGATCCAGGATGCAGATAAAGTCAATCGGAGCCTTATACTGGATAATAGTCGATGGGAGGCAAGTTTTTTTTAAGGACGCTGCTATGTTTTGCTACTCTCACTCGTGACAACTATCATATTACAACGTTTTAGACGAACTGATGAAAATTTTTTTTTTAATTTTAGCGACGACTACAAAAAGAACTGATGTCCCTCATTAAAGAGCCTCCGCCGGGAGTGACGGTTGACGAGGAGAGTGTTAGTCAAAACTTAACCCAGTAAGTACTACCTTATTGTGACACAAATTGTTGTCCAAAATTTACAGGAATTCCTAGAATAGAACTGAACATGAGACCAGCATTGATGTTCGTTTTGAACATCAACTTAAAAGGGTATTCCAACGTATGTTCCATTTACATTTTTTTCTAATTTCTCTACGAGGAAATAAAGTACAAAATATATTTCTGTAGATTTTTAGGCTTTTAGGAAAAATACAAGGAAAATTATTTTTCTACTTTTCTGATGAACTTTCGAACATTTCGCTGAATTCCTCCAACCATTTTTTCGCGCAGTGACGTTGTCAACCGAATCTACCATCTTTTTCCGTCACTTTTCCATACCAGATTGATTTTTTTGCCACACTTTCTCAATTTAGGCAATATTTTTCGATATGACGAAAATCTGTACGATTTGGGGGATTCATACTTTTCTCAAAAAAATCAATATTATTTTGCTTATACCATTCTACGACATCCCGGCTGTATTGGCAGCTAGCTAGGTCGGAACAGCTTTTAGTGAATGAGGTCGCGAGTTGTTGTCCCGTTGATATGTACCGCACTTGGATGTGCTGATTCTGGATACACTCGCGAATTTAGTTGTACTTGATGTCTAAATGCTTCATCCTCTTATGGCCGCGTAGTTCCTCGGCAATATGAATGCACGACTGGTTGTCTTCGTGTATAACCAGTGGTGCACCCAGGCCAACGTCCAATTCTCCTAGCAAGTTCCTCAACCCGATGGATTCACATGTTCCTTGGCTAAGAGCAATGCACTCTGCTCCGACGACTGTGAAACGGTCTTTTATTTCCGAGGGGTCCAACAGATGGTGTTCCCAAACATTTGGAAAACGTATCCCAAGCTTGATCGGCGATCGAGGGTATCGCTTCCCCAGTCGGTTTCGGCGAATCCAACCAAAGGAACTGCTCTTGGACTACGTTGGTGCTCCAAGTTGAAATGCTTCGTATCTACCGTAGTACCATATAATCCATTTCAGATGGCACCAGTGGACGTCGATAGCGCTAATTTGAAAGTGACTCAGGTAATTCACGGCGACACTGATATCAGGCCGCGTGGATACCATCAAATAGGTCAGGCATCCTTATAATTCTCGGTACGGATTTTCAGGAAATCGGCTTCTCCAGTTTCAGATTCGATTCCAATGGGATTGGTATAGGCTTACATTCTTTCATGCCGAACCGCTACAAGCGATCGAAAACGTATTTAGACGGATTGATTATCAAATTACCTGTTGGATGATCTCGCTCGAACTTGATCCTGAGAAAGCTGTGGAGGTAGTTCATATCGTTCTTCTCAAATTCCTTCGACAGTTCCTGCTTAATCTTTTCAATCTCTTCTAAACTGTTCGACGCTAGGATTATATCGTCGACGTAAAATACCAGATAGACCTGTACGCAGTTCTCGTACTTCGTGTACAGCCAACTATCGTACTGGGAACGACGGAATCCCAGTTTCAGTACGAATTCGTTCAACCGCTCGTTCCAACTGCGTGGTGTCTACTTCAAGCCGCTACTTATACCTGCCGTTCGACCCGTCTTCATTTCCCTGTCGCTTTTAGCCTTCAGCAAGTATACCAAACATTCGTGTGGATAAACTCCAACAGACGAGACGAACGAGGCGAATCAGCTTCTTCAGACGGCAACCTGATTTGCTTTCCTACCATACACGAGCCACAAATTTCGGATTCCGGCTTTACGCTCCTTGTAAATCAATATTAATTTCGTTAAATTCCTGACCCGTTGGTGAAAAATACGCACTTGCCGTTTTCAATATGGACGGCTAAATTTATAACAGCTGGGTTCCGTTCATGAATTGGGAAACCAAAGATACGCCAGAAAACTACATTGGAGCTGATGTTTCGGCCAATTTGGTAGCTCATTATTTCGTCATTGTGATTCAATTTAGAAGTGTTCACATCGGTATTCCGTATTTAAAACACAGCCATATTGCTTCCGCAAAACGCATTGTAGATTTTCCATCTTCCATGCAGGGTGATAAAAGTCTTAGATTCTGCATGGGTACCATGTACCATGTTTGTGATAACAATATCGAACAGTCACCCATATTCCGGAATCCGATTGATTTGAACCTCGATCGGATCTCACGATTCGATCGATTCTTTCATTCTGAAATCCTATCGACTTCAATTCAATCGTGCTTATGCTTACGTGGCAATCTTGTCTTGACGAAAAACAAACATCAAAATAATTCATTCATATCCGTGGTGCAATTTACTTACTATCAGATTATCAGACACGAAAACAATATGAAATATTTTTTTAAAATTTTAATGAAAATTATGACTTGATGTTGTTTAAATACTTAGAAGACATACCCTATCTTTTTTTCCATAAATCACCACCAAAAGTTCATCCATAATATTGTTAACTACGGCTTTAGCCGTACTGCCCAGCTTGGCTCACCTCGTGTTTTATATTTCTCTCAGGGTCGGCTTTGACCCTCGGGAGGACTGTTTCAACCTCGGTTGGAAAACCAGCAAAGCGGAATTGCGAAATGCGGACACAAGAAGCTGCCTATGCAAAATGGACTGGTATTGATTATTTAATAGAATAGAGTAGAGAAGTTAGTTTTTGATTTTTCTGTATTTCTTCGGTTTAAAGGGTACCGTTTTCGTTGAGGTCCTTCGTTGTCCTTCGTGGTCGTCGTCGTCGCGCTGCGGTTCACCGGTGCGGATGGGAGGAGGGAGGCGTTCTGTCCGTGATGCTCTGGACCGTATAGCAAAAGGGCGTCGCTTGGAAACGTGGTGGTAGGTGGCCGGAGTTTCTCGGCAGGACACCCGAGGATGGTGTAGCGTGATTGAGGGTCCTATTCCGCAAGAGGTTTTCTCTCTCTACCTCTGTCACTTCACTCTACCATTCACTTTTTTTCTTTCACGACTTTTTTTTATCTTCTCAACTCACTGTCTTCCAACTCTGTTCTCTTCAAATTTCTGTTCCAGCGATACCAAATTTCTTCACTTGCGTGTCGTTTCATCTCGCTCATTTCCTGCTTCCATTTCCTCCCGGAAGAACATCTGTCAATCCTGACAAATGTCTTTTTCGCCTCATGTCAAACCACGTCGGCCTGATGTCGGGTTAGTCGGTTTAGATCGATTTTTTGTCAAGGTATTTACATTTAACAACAATTAGACCAGTCACAACAAAACAAAATTTTACTTACACACTAAACAGATATTATTTGACACAGACAACATATTGTGACCGATGACTTAAAAAATGATCGGTAACAATATAAAGAGTTATCAGTATTATCAAATTCATTACCATTTTCACTTCACAGAAATGAATTATGAAGCTCAATGTTGAACTGCGTGGCAAGGTTGCCACATTTGCACAACTCGATTGGACTTGAGTTGCAAACGAACGGACGGAACGGAACGGATTGAGATACGAACGGATCGGGTTATTCCTGATTCGATCGGATTTCAGAATACAGGAGAGTAGTTGATCAGTAGATGAATCTAAAGTTTCAGAGGAAATTAAACTATTCTTTTGCTCAGGGTGTATTTTGCCGACTAACCAAACTAAATATGTGCGTATGAGGTAATCCTCCCTTTTGTTATTCTACCGAATACATCCAGCAACATGTTGGACAGAATACGTGTAATGTTGCAATGGAACTGTTTAAAGACTTCATTTTTTCGTTTGAACACTCGTGCTGTCATGACAATGCATACGTCTTGGCTCGACAACAGCAGAGGCTGTGTCGTTGTTGCTCATGATAGCGTCTCGCAAGTGAATGTATTCTTTCTCAAACCACTTCTGTTGATATGCCGTAGGAATCGCAGTGGTTCGTTTGCATATTTGTCGACCATGGATTGTTAACACAGCTCAAGACACCGCAGAAGTTGTCCTGACCGCGTCGAATCATCATACGACACACATAAAAAGTCCAATCCACGCACTTTCCTATTTGTTTCGTCTCCTCCAACCACGTGTGCAAAAATATTAATTCAAAATGAGTAATGGTGCTCTTAATGATTGAAGTACTTATGACGGGATCTCTTTATTTGATGTTTATGCAATATCCGTGTTATCCCTTTAGAGCGGCCGGGAGAGTTTTTGTCGGATAAATTTCTTGTGTTTCTTGGCATAGAAATTTTAACTATGAATAATAATAATGACGCAAGTAATACTATGTTGAAATGGCTAACGATAGGAGCATTAGGAACGTTAGTAACATTGCAGAAGATAATTGAGGGCGTCGTATGAACGGTGTGTGTGAATGAATGAAAATTAATATGATGAATTATGAGAAAATACCTTCCACTACGATAAGAAACGATGTCCCTAATACGATTAAAAATTTACATAGAGACGCTATATAACTGTGGCACTCAACGTGTGGAACAATCCTTCCAGTATTTGTCAATATGTTTTCAACCACATTTTTTTTCCTCTAATTTCAGATGGATTATTAACATCGATGGTGTTGAGGGAACACTCTACGAGGGGGAACATTTTCAGCTGTTATTCAAATTTAATAATAAATATCCTTTCGATTCGCCCGAGGTTCGTCTGCTAAGCAAACCGTCATGAGTAATGTGAAGGAACATCATTAATGCGCAATTATTCCATTACAGGTGACGTTTATAGGTTCAAATATTCCCGTACATCCACATGTGTATTCAAACGGCCACATATGTTTATCAATCCTAACAGATGACTGGTGAGAATTATTTGTGCTAGAAGTTTGGCAGCAATAATAGGAGTTTCATTCCTAGGTCACCAGCGTTATCAGTACAATCAGTGTGTCTTAGTATATCATCGATGCTGAGCAGTTGTCGGGAGAAGCGGCGTCCACCGGATAACGGAATCTACGTTAAAACTTGTAACAAAAATCCTAAGAAAACTAAATGGTGGTACCACGGTAAGTACATTGCATATTTTCAGGGGGTTTCACTCGACTTTAACCCATTAACGACCAAGCTGTAAAAAATATTTTTCTAACAATAGCCATTGGTGTTATGTTGATTATTGGCGTTTCAGAAACCCCAATCTTCAAGAATTATTTTTTTCCGTTATTCCGTATTCCGGAAAATGACAAAAAATCAAAAAGGCGCCAAACAAAAACATTGGCCGGAATCAACATATTTGTTCCTGTAGGAGGTTCAATCCAATGGTTTTCTTCCTACATCACAATGTGTGATTTTATATCAAAGTAATATTGTAGAAAAGTTTACACATTTTTAAATTTTGTAAGGTTTTGTTTTTTGTTAGGTTATGTGAGGTTATGTACTTTTCGCACATAGTTGCTTTAAACCAATTTTTATGCTCAATAAAGTAATACAAATTTGAATGAAATTGATAGTAGGTGGTAACTAATAGACTAAGCTATCGTTTGATGCTAAAACCTTACCATATGGTTGCTTTCCAAAGCCATGAAAAATTATCGAAGTTGCTGTTCGATTTTTCGAACGCTTGGCATAAAACGGGTTAATTTTCTTGATACATTGGAAACGAGCTCATAAAATCACACATCCCGGTTGTCTCATTTCAGACGATTCTGTATAGAGCGGAACTCCTAAGTTCATTTATCGTTAGCCGTAATAACTAATACTAAATGAACCACCTTAAACCATTGGCCGCAAGCAAGCAAGCCAGCCATCGCAACAACAACATACAGAAGCAAATTAAGCAGCAAAATTTTGCCTAGATTAATTGACCCTCAAAAGAATTCGATTGTTGTAGGACATTGATGCAAGCTACAGCTATATAAATTTTCCAAATGCACAGAAAATCGAAAATAGATAAACATCAACAAACAACAAGCCGTAAATATTCCGGATATTCGTCCAAATACAAAACAAATTAGTTAGAGTAGAGATTATCAGATGTATATTGCTCATTGCTCAGTCCCCTGGTATTGAGAGGAGAAACTGCACTCTTCTTTTATTTGATGAACACAAACTGAACAAATAGTTTTGAAACACTTTTCTTGCATATAAAAAACAAATCCGTTAGCTATTTGATTTGCGCTGTTGTGAATAAAACGAAAAATAGTCAGTTAATTTTACTTATATTGCTAAGCGTTTTTAGCAAAATGGAGCCTATGATGTATAACTTATTTTCTCTATTTTGAGTTCGTATATATGGACTATAGTGTTGGTCATTGGTTTTTCTGGCAGTTAGCGAACAAACGTGAATTTATTTCCTGCATCGCTCGACACCGTTAATAATTTTAAATACCTGCTGTATGACCACGTTCAGAATACACTTCAAAGATATAAAAGTACACATTCCTTTTAATTGTTTAATTGCGGATAGAAATTTGAAAAACAAAATAAAACGTTTGGAAGTGATCGACAGTATTTCTACCAAAGCAAAAAAAAAAAAGTGTGCGAATATGGCAAAAAATAACATAACAGTCCAAATGTGTTCGGAAAAGAGGGAAAATAGGAACAGAGTAAACACATACACATTCACTTTGTCAGTTGTTACAGTATAAGCGGATAAGAACTTCCTAATGTATCCACAAGGCATAGCATATAGATACAGTTAATCTCGTGCGCGCGTGTAAGAAATTGAAATTTTATCGAGCATTACATTTTTGAAGCATATGCGAATATATACTTACCCAGAGAATTATAATGTTAAAATTGCAAAACAAAACACACTGTGAGTAGTTTTTATGATGACTAGTATAGACAAATACTATAATGTTTAGGAGAAAAAGATTCGCAAAAGGTATGAAAGGTAAAGTCGTATGTAAAGCAAACACTTACTATAATTAGATTTTATTTTATTATCGGCGAACAATAATCATTGTTAGAGCTGGAATTACGAAAAAAAAACAACTGCTGGTATTGTTTAATGGTCTTCGAAATCCCTGCAATTGAAAGGTGAAACAGCCAAAATATGAAAGCTTTTGATACTTACGGATCGCTGTTCAATTTCGGTAATACTTTTTCGTTCTCTCAAATGAAATAATCTCTGACCCAATGAACTTTTTGGTTCCATTTTATGAACAAATATTTTAAGATAGATTTATGGGAACGCATAGCAAAACTGTTTGTTAATACCTAAAGCATGAAACATTTAGAATTCGGTATCACAAAACCATTTGTATCTCGGGATTGGTTACAGGTATGGAACAAGTTTTACATCAAAATGCAGATAATTTATTATTCTTTTCAGAAAAAAACATTGAAATATATATGCTCGGGGTTCTTCCAAAACGAACCAAGCAACATTTTTTTCCAAAATTGATTTTCTTACACTACTGGATGGAAAAACTGATAATCTTTTGACAATAAATTAACCGTCAATCGGACAGTTGATAACGGCATCAAAACAAAAATTCTGTGTAGCAGGTTGTGAAAAAAACAAAATTGCATTCAACAAGAGCGAACCATAAATCAACAACATGGCATCGGAAGATAATGATCGTCATCTCCAAAAACATAGTATTTTCCTATTTATTCCCCCCCTCCTTATTTGCAAAAAATATTAGAAGGTTGTATCCAAGATACGACCGTATTGTTGACGTAGAACTACACTGTTATTTTATATAAGCTGTGCTGTGAAATTTTAGAAACAACTGCATAGTTGAATAATCTCTGAAATGGTTTTTTCATTGTAGAATCAGTTGACGATAATTGATTGATGATTCATTCTTGCCCTCGCAGAACAATACACTAGCTGATTATATGTCGCAATTTATTTCATGTCAATACATTGAAAATTTACCTCGAACGCTATTCCGGTGGCCTCTTCCGCAGTTGACATAGACTCGGCTACAGTCGATTATATACATGTTGCACCAGCACCATTATTCCACATCTCATAACTACATCAATATATCTTTGGCAACGCATAGAAACAACAATAATGACAACACTTGCAAGTATCAAAGTATTGCCTCAGTGGAATCGCACCTCTAGGCATCGTTCGTATAACGTAAACCAAGCGCCAAACAAGCGTTCGCCATAGCATGCATACAGAGCCATACATTGGTGGCTTGAAACTACTAGGAATATAAACACTTCTCATCATTTTGCGCTATTCTCAAAAGAAACGCTTCTGTTAATATTACTGGTTGCATTACTTTCTCATGCTCGAGACAAGCACAGCTGCCACCCTTAGTGTTAGTTTAGTGTAAGTTTTGCTACTGGCAACCGAAAACTAATCGTGTCACTCGCGAAGGCTCGGTTCAGTGCGAGCGCTTTTCAGTGCACCAACATCGCGTGCATCATTAGATGATGCTTACGTTCGTTTTTTGCAGGGCTCGAGTCTGCCTTTCTCTTCTTCTTGCTCATCACACATTACGTGAAGCGTCTAATTTATGACGTGGAAAGAAAAACACACGATACGAATAACGCGAAAAACGAACTGAAAAAACAAAACGACGATATCCAAGTTGGATTACCACTGGTGGGGTCCAATATTAGATCGATGCGCAGCGAAAGTAAAGTGATCTGGATTGCTCAACAGTCCGATGCCGAATAAAAGTTTACCTCAGCGAGATCCACTGTTTATACTCTAGGCAAGTGTTCCCCTTCGTTCTTCTTCTTTTCCTTTGTTCACGGAGACTTTAAATCCTACGATTTCCCCTTCGTTGCTTGTTATTGATAGCTCTGTTCGGGAAAGTACACAAATGGGCAGAACAAATGTATGGGAAAATGGAAATACTTAAAGTTTTCATGAGTTTTAACCATTTACAAACCAGGGGATTCGAATGTATAGCATATTAAACAAATCTTAAGAAATTCCGATTCCTTTAGTATGTAAATCGCCAAAATCCGTTCACGGCAAAAATAGTTATCAACGTTAACTTTATTTCATAAAAACGTGACCTGTTTTCTGATTTGGCACCCTTAATGAAAGACGTAGTTCTACGTCAAAACCGGGGTAGACTATTTTGGATCTGTATATCCGCGAAGGACGCCGAAAACCTGCAAGAAAAACTTATGTAGTGCTGTTTATGTGTATGAGTACGAAGGCAGTGCATATGGAGCGTGTTACGGATTTGTCGATTGAACGATTTCTGCAGGCTTTGAGACGGTTTATTTCTCGACGTGGCCGATGCACGGACATCTTTTCCAATAACGGAACTAATTTCGTGGGTGCAAAGAACAAAATGGCGTGAGTTGTTCGATTTGCTCAAGGATCAGCGACATCATGATGCCATCTCCAAGGAATGTGCAAACGAGGGGATGCAATGGCACTTTATTCCTCCAGCAGCCCCAAACTTTGGTGGATTATGGGAAGCTGCGGTACGTTCAGCAAAATTCCATCTACTACGTGTGCTAGGAGAAAATCCGGTCTGCCAAGAAGATTTCAGCACCCTTTTGGTCCAGGTAGAATCGTTTTTAAATTACCGGCCGCTTACCCCAATGTCATATGATCCAACCGATTTGGAAACTCTGACTTCGGCTCATTCTCTGACAGGTGATTCGCTTCAAAGTATTCCGGAACCTGATTATGGCACGGTCCAGCTCATTCGATTAAGTCTATGGCAACTAAAGTCTGCTTCATTTAATATTGGAACACAAACAATTGCGTGTAGTTCAGTCATTTATTAACGAATTCATAATTTGTTTTTCATACAAATGTAGCATTTTCTTTACTCTTTCATAAAAAAAAATTAAAAAAAATATTCATTGCTGTTTCGAAGAAATTCTCGTACTTTTCCCGTAATACGGTACATTAGGCGGCGCACACCCTTTTCGTCCACCGTTTTGGCGATTTGATTCCACCAGTTCTTCATTTGAGTCATGTTCCTAACAAGTTTTCCCTTTGCCTTAAGCCTCCGCTTCGTGATTGCCCAGTATTTCTCTATCGGCCGGAACTGGGGGCAGTTTGGGGGGTTGAGGTCCTTCGGTATTACGCTGACCCCGTTCGTTGCGTACCATTCCATAACCGTTTTGCTGTAATGGCAGCTTGCGAGGTCCGGCCAAAACATTACTGGACGGTCGTGGGCACGAATAAACGGCAGAATCCGTTTCTGTAGGCACTCTTTTTTGTAGACTTCTGATGTCATTGTCTTGTCAGTGAGAAAGACTTTGGTTTTCTGTCCACAACTGCATATCCCCTACCAAATCATGTACTTGCGGGCGAATTTATCCGCAAACACGAACTTAAATTTTGCAGGTACATCCCCCCGAGCCGTTGCCAAATAAAATTTTTGACCTGGGATTTGCCCAAAGTCCGCCTTCACGTAGGTCTCATCGTCCATCAGAATACATCCGTCGAACTTGGTCAGCACTTGGTCGTACAGCTTTCGAGCACGGATTCTGGCCACATTGTTCTGCTTCAGCGTCCGATTTGGCTGTTTGCTGGCTCGGAATGACCTTATTCCTTCCCGGAGACGAATTCGTCGCACCGTACTGTGAGCGGCCTGGAACTTATTGGCCAAATCGCGGTCTGAAAGATTGGGATTCCTCTTGACGGCCTTGATGACTTTCCCACGCAGTTTCTGGTCGACAGTTCCACTCCGACGCTTCGAATGCGGCTTCCGAGCCGTCGTCAATGTTTCCTTGTACTGCTTGATAACACGCCATACGGTATTTCTGGGCATTTTAAGCTGTTTAGCTAGCTTAGATGCCGACAACAATGGATTTTCAAGAAAACTGTGCACAATTTTATCTCTCCGTTCGGCTTCCATGGCGGTTGTTTACAAAATGCTATCGTTTGGTGTTATGACATAAATACATGGTGAAAGGTAATGAATTTCCCGACACGTGGGTGAAAAAAGTTTCCAAATCCGTCCACTAGGAGCGCCACAATGAGCAAAAGAATTTGTTCCAATATTAAATGAAGGAGACTTTAGTGCAAAGGCAATTGCAGGATTTCTGGAAACGTTGGCGTACTGAGTATTTATCCCAACTCCAGGCCAGGTCGAAAAACTGGAAATCACCAATAAAATTGGATGTAGGAATATTGGTAATCATGGTGGATGGAAATAATCCACCAATGCAATGGAAGAAAGGTCGCATTGAGGAACTACACTCTGGAAAGGATGGTATAGTACGTGTAGTTACCGTGCGGACATCAAGTGGGCTATTTAAGCGTCCTGTAGCAAAACAATTATCTAGTATTCAAACCAGACTTCATGAGTGACCGTTTTCAACTGATTTTATTGTTCAATTTATTTCTTCGCGCACCCATGGTTAGCGATCGTTGCTTATCTTAGTAAGCTAAACAAAAGATAGCATGCTAACGCGGATTCCGCATTTGTTATTGTTACAGATCGTATTTCGATCTCGGTCTGACCATTCTATTGCGGATGTTTGTAATGCTTTTATGTTAGCTACCGTAGGGTGGCGTTATATTGATATTCGGTACATTATAATTTGTAAATACAAATCTAAAGATGTATGTGTGTGATATACAGTGTAGGGATTCATATGTATGTGTAATCTATAGGTGTGTGTGTGTGTGTGTTCTAACTAAACTTTGTTTGTTGCCAATGGAAGGAAACTCAACTAATCATAATGAAGCTGATCACTGAACATCATGGCGCAAGAGAAGATCACTGTTTACTTCAGAAGTCCGGAGACACTTCAGGGTGCGCGAGGATGTTGCGGGATTCAAGAGATGTGAACGGTATCCACTCTGTGAGGATTTCTATTGGGTATTTCTCGGCGCACGCTTACAAATGCAAGTAGATTTATTGCGGTACTAGATTTGTCGGAGTTCAATTTAAATGTTCGTAAGAATAGAGTATTGTACTACAGTTTTATTGTAAGAGAAGATCTTTTTGAAACCATTGTGCCGTCAATCGTCCATCAATTCAGTTGTGCCTATCGTATTTGAAAAATGTTCAAATGTTATGTAGTAATTAGTTAATTAGTTAATAATCAATATACAATAACCTTCAGGCCGCCAATATTTCGCGCGGCCGTCGATGTTGATGCATGGCCGGTGTATCCATATGTTGCCCGACGTTTAGGATTGTCGTAATAGACCGACTTTTCATCGCCAGTAACGGTTCCATTCAAAAAACCCTTTCTTTTATGCCGTTGGAACAGTTGTTCGCACGTGAAAAAACGGCGTTCGACGTCTCGTGGTTCAATTCATACGGCACCCAATGTCCTATCTTTCGGATCATTCTCATTGCTTTTAAACGATCGGATATGGTTTGCTGAGCTACTGCAGGTGTATCTTCAAGTTCTTGTTGCGTTCGTGACGGATCTTGATCGTGTAAAGCCTTCTTCATCTTCAAACTTGTTGACGCTCCGGAATGTTCTTCGTCTTCCAAGTCAAAATTACCACTTATAAACCGTGCAAACTATATCTGACACGTTCGCTCAGTTGAGCATGGTCACCATAAACTTGCACCGAAATGCGATTCCACAGCTTTTTCTTCTTCATATTGAAGTAATGAAGTAACATTCCCCGCAAAAACACTCTCGTTTGAACGAAATTCGACATATTCGAAGTGGCAAAAAACTGTGTTGTTCATGCTTCCGCTTTTTGACATATACTGAAAAAGACGCGCAATGACAGTAGCTTTCCAACGAATGTCTGGAAGTTTGATTCACTGGAATAATAATCAAGTTACGCCATCTGTTGTAAAACCGAAGAAACTTACCTACACCTAATATATCGCAAGCATATGCCATGTATGTATATCGCCTCCACTTTTGTATGTATGTGCCAATTAGGCGCATCATATACCAGCCAAAATTTGGGATATATGCTGCTGTATATACGCTGGTTGTACGATATAATGTTTGCTGGGTGGTGGCTTGAAGCTACTTAATATACACAATAAACTCTTTTGTTAGTATTATTGGCTTCAAAAAGGACGATTACTTGGTGAGATGCGGTGGCAGTTGTATTACGTAGATATTATTCTTGCTGGAGACAGTTTGGCAACTGGAACGCGAAACTGAATCACAAATAGCATTCCAGCAGAAGAATAATTTTGAGCCGGCTATGATGGCCCAGCTTGATTTTACCCTACAATAATGGCCTTAAAAAAAGGCCAACTTGGGAAACTAAACTAAACACTCGGCCTTGAGAAATGCCATTTGGAAAACCTCGCTGCCGCTACCATCTGGTCGCATTTCAAGCCGGATGTTGAGAAATGAAAATTTGTTCCACAACGGTTACTGTCGACACCGCCACCTCACAACACAACCGTTTCAGTACGGATTTCGTGGTCCGTCGTCAAGAATGCGGTCGTTACTTGGGCCCCACGTTTCTTTATTTATTCATTTTTCATTTGCAATGGAACTAAATGAAAGACAAAAGTAATTATTATCACATTATATATTTATTCGATCATATTACATTTTTTCTTTCATTTACCTATGCTAACATCATTAAATAATATTTAATATAATCGTCATTCATGTTAACGGTAGAACCTACTACACTTGCGGCATTTTATATCTGCCGAATCTAACTACGCGTCGGCACACTTTTACAAAGACATTAATACGGTTTTTCTAATCCTGGCTGCTTCAACCTTAAATCTGCTTAAATATTTATCTCGTGCTCTAGGTTATATTCCTATACTTTCGCTCCCTCTCGCTCCTCTAGACTACAAAAACATATTGAGAGAAGCATTTTATGAACAAATTCAGCTTCGACAGCCCTCTCTTTGTTTGCGATTGTTTCGAACAAGAGATTTGTTTTGTACACGTTTAATGTGTTCATTCTCCTTCTCTCTCTCTCTTTCATCATCGATCATTTTCATCTTACAACGTATGTAGAAGCTAAACAGGAATTAAAATAGTTTCGTAACAGAAATAATGACTAAGGGTGTATAATTTATATTAAGTTTACGTTTTCGTTGCAACGTTTTTGCATACAAATATTCAACAAACGAGCGGGCAAGGAAGCAAACGTTATTTTTAACACACGGGACGCGGAAATGGACAAATCTCTCTCTGTCCTGCTTGATCAATTCAACAGTAACGATAGCGTGATTGATAAAGTTTACGCTGAATATGCGATTACGATATAAGGATTTTTGTTTGTTGCGGCGGAGTAAATATTTTTTGTTTTAAGAGATATTCGAACCACTTTGCTAGGGTTAGACTGGATCTACGTGATTTGAGGTGATGTATCGCTATCTATCGTCTAAGTGTACACAACTCGCTTCGCAGAAAATTTTCTTATCTACATATTTGTTTTCTGTTACTGTTTTTATCGTCTTGTTATCCGCGTTTTGTTGTTACACCTTTGATGCTGCCGCCTTCCTCTCCTTCGAAATGGGTTTACTCGTAATCCGAATCACCTTAAATATCACAATTTAGTTAACATTTTACATACATTTTGCGTTTTGTTTTTATGTATATCGGTTCATTTCAATGGCCACTCGGACACATCTCATTTTGTGTTCGAGTTTCGTTTGCCTAAGTCTTCTCCGATAAGTTTTCGTTTTTCTTGGCGTGCATTGATCTGATCAAAGCATCCTTGTTTCTCTGGTTCACGCTTGTCATTTGTTACTGAAAATGTAGAGTCCTTGGGGGCGAGAATCAATTCGAATCAGTTTCCAAAAATACCGTTGTATTGTTGTGCAATGTGTGTTTGTGTGCGGAAAACTGTGATACATATAATTTATAGTTCCACAAAAACTTTGTGAATGTATTTACTGATTAAAGTTAGAGCCTTCACAGGCTGCAGACTTTTTGTCTGCCGATAGTTTGGTCGGCATCTTAATTAGTACGGAGAGGTATGCACATGCGCACAATACACCGATTAAGTTGGGTCGATTTTTACACTAGCTGGGCAACTCGACCAAACTGTCGGCAGACAAAAAGTCTGCAGTCTGTGGGGGCTCTTACTCGTTATTAACCATGAGTTTCAGATACCAAGTACAGAGATATCGAAATTGTAATATAAATAGATGAAATTTCCAACAGTCGAGAACTGTCTTCCTTCCTTCCCTGTTTGGCTTATAGAGACTTTCATCTTTTTCAGTCCTCTCGTCTATAACCCTGAAAAGGTCCCTTGTGGAAAGAAAACTACTCCATTACTCCACCACTCCTCCACCTCCTTCACCTGTCTTGAGAAAGACAATCCATTACCGCTCGACGCTCACCGGCAACGATGTTGCTCCGATGACCACCAAACGAGAAATGAGGAGAAATGCCATAATTCTCATATTTCTCTCGACCGGATAACAAGTCGAGTCATTTTCGGAAACGTGTGAGGCGAGACGGCGGTTGTATACCCCCCGAGACTGTACGCCGTCTCGTACCCACACTCTCAGAAAAAAGGTATATATGACGAATTTTTATGGTAAATGTTATCAATTATTAGTCATTGTTTGTCGGACGAACTATTCGTACATATTACGCGATAAAAATGGTACACAAATGCCAAACCGGTAGTATAAAGTGCGCTATCAGTTTAAAGTTGCATCAATTCTCGCAAGCTCAGATTGTATCTAGTGATGCTCGTTTTTCAATTAATCGTTCGTAAACTAATATTTGAATATTTTCAAAATATTTGTTTTCCGTTACGATGCGATATTTTGCCGTATCTCACTCCACAGGAACAGTGGGTTATACTAATCTCGAGCTCTCCACTTAGACTTCAGCATACAGAAAGTGTTCCTACAAACAAGGAATTGTACTTACGGATACGGACGAAAGCTTGACGTAAGATTGTGATTATTCATTACAAATTTAGTTTCCCTACAATTTCGAATAGTGATCTCGAAACCGAAACCGGCTTTCCGGCAGCGAATGAAGACGAGTGCACTTAATGTTTTTCTTCTTGTTCTCCCCGCACCGCCTTCATCGACGGAATCTTCCCGATCTCCGCTTTTATAATTCGATGTTGAACAACAAAGTTGTGTGTAGTTTTTCTAAAGTCTCCCTCAATCTTTTGAACTTAACTAGCGGTTGAATCAACCTAAAACCTTAGAATGAAAATACTCCGATCAAAACACTGAAATCATTAAAAAAACGTGTTTTTGAATGAAATTTGAATGAAAAAAATTAATAAAATGTTAGAATTGTAAAGAGCAAACTGTTCACTAGTTTTGATGAGAAGATATATATTCGAATGCCGTTTAGAATCACAGTACCAAAGCCTTGTGATCGTGAAGTAGTTTTTGCAACATACTAAAGTTCTAACGTTTCATAACATGGCTAACCGCATTGATAATTCGCCGAAAGAGAACAAAAATATTCTTGAAGTTAGTGAAAGATTTTAGTAGCAGATCAATATGACCAGTCTTTTGGTAAGAGAACATTACAAAATATAACTTAAACATTTTGAGTACATCAGTTTGCCCCAAAGCATCTAAAACTTCCCCAGTTTTGTTATACCAGATCATCCTTAACCATTCGAGTCATATGAGTATTCCCTCCCACAAACTGTGAAAAGTCTATCCGCTTACAAATTATTACACCACAATTTACGTGCTTACGTGAGATTATCGAGAGCGAAGTCTACCAAGTTTATCACGGGCTTCTCAGTAACATGAAGGTTGGTGATAGTAATATGGTTCCAAAGTCCCTGGAAGTGCTCATAATCGGAGTAGTCAATGACTCCGTCATCTTAGCCACACGCGCGTGGGCAATCAAATAATCATTCGATTTTCCATGGGAAGCGCCCAAATCGGAGAAGTTTGTGCTGACAGAACAAATCATAACATTCACTTTATGTAAAAGAACCTAAATAAAATTCAGTTATATGTGTGCAGACCCTTTCGGGAGAGATTGAAAATGTTGCCCCGAATCGGTTGTACTGATTTTGAGCTGAACATTTATTGATGCCAAAGGTAATAGTGCAACCCAATCCTTAACTGTCTTAATTAAAATCATGGAGAAGTCAATAACGTACAATGAGTGCGTTGCTTGGATGGATTATCTCACAAAAGAATTGAGAAAAAGTGAAGAGCGGGATGTAACTGAGGCAGAGAAGACAGCTGGAGTCACAGACACTAACAAAACGGATGTTCGCCGTGAGAGGAAGTCGGGTATTTATTGGCTTACTCGCGATGAATACCTTCAAACTAATTACAAAGGATGAGACATCGGTATCGATGCACATTCAGCAAACGTTTGGAGACCGGATCAGAAGTTTGTGCGGAAGGGTTCCACAAGGGTTCCCGAGAATCGACAGCTTCTACCCTCCTCATTACAATTTCTTTACGGGGATGAAGCCGCAATGACCAAAGGAACAACTATTGGGACTCAACTTGGCACCTTCTTCATTGAACGTTATTGCTTTTAAGCTTATGGAAAGCTGGAAAAGTTACCTAGAACTATGTAAGTTCAACTGGATATTCTGCCGACTCTTATCCGACACAGCCCTTGGCAGATCGTTCGGCTACCAATATGCCGGTGCCCACCGCATTATTTGTGACTTTCGCTGGATCAACTCTTTCATTAGATGACGAGACATGGAAAATCATCTCGTTGACAAGGGTCTCAGAAAGGATTCTCTCATAGGTTTCACCACAGCTGTAGTATTACTTGAAGTCCGGACCCAAAGATCATCAGATCATCAGAGAGATCATCAGATGTCCGGGTCGGATGCTCTACAACATCGAGGACATCTGATGATCTTCCTGCACCAACAACAGGTGCGACATGGCGATCCTGCAACGGAAATTTACCATGAACCATAAATTTACTTTCCCAAACCAATTGTTTTCTCACGCCCAATAAATTAAAAAGTGTAGTTGGTACTTGAACAAAATGAAATTAGTATTCGAACGGTAAAAAAAACAGTGAAGATAGTAATCCTTGAGCCTAATCCCCCTTTGGTATTCAAGAAGCCCGGTGGTAGGTAGAAATTCCATTTCAACAGCTGTTGCTACTCGTCCCCAAGATGTATCCTGTATTGACAAGTTTGATGTTTGCCACTGCATCGATGCCAAACACGTTCAGGCTTCGTGTTTACGTAAATGTTATGAATGAGACACCTTACTTCCAATCATAGATGGTTCTAGCCTTCCGTGCCACATTTAGACAGAACATTGGACGATCTTGGTCTGGAACATCTCTCCTTTCCATAGGGGCTGACCACCTCTATAGTGAGACGTATGTGCAATGGTTAGTGAAGCCTGATGCTTGTGTAAAGTGGCTACCATAGCGATCTTCAGCCACTGCCCGGTAACTCTGATCCCTACCTCCACGAGGTACTAGCTGGGATAAAAGCAACCATTGTAAAAATTGGGTTACCCACCCCGGTGGGACCATCAGTCGTAAGCAGGAAACAGAGAAAGGGGAGTAGTGAAGCGTCGGTTCTCCATGCTAGGAGCGACTCACAACAGTGTCTTTATTCCAGGTTAAGAAAGGCTGAGACAACGTCCTTATGGCAGGTCGAGCATCCTGTGCCAACCCGTATTTTCCCGGGAAAAGTATAGCTATGAATAATTCTCTTCGATCCGCTTTGCGGATAACTGTCGCACTCGGTACTCGAACAACGTGACATTAGTATTCGAACAGTTAAAAAGTGAAGTTGGTACTCGAACAAAATGAAATTAGTATTCGAACAGTGAAAAATAGTTAGGTTAGTAATCAGACAACGAAAATCAAGTGAATAAGTGAACCTGGCGAAAATGGGATTGCAAGTTACATCAACAAATAAGAGTGAAATGAATGGAATCGTTGATAGAATTCATTCCACATTATACGAATGTTACAGATCCATCCGGCACAAATATCCGAACGTTACTAATGAAGAACTGTTTAGAATTTCTCTAGCTTATTATAACAAAACAATCCTTTCAACCACTAACTTGAAATCTTTTGAGGTATTCTATGGTACCGAAGATGACGAAGAAAGACCTTCGATCGAAGACGAAATATACATTGAACGACAAGGTACTAAAAAGAATGAAACAGAAGAGCCATTCACAGAATGTAAGGTCAAGAAAGACAAAACAAAAATAAACAACAGACCAACATGAAACGAAGTAGAATAATATAAACCAATAATTGATAAAATATTCACATATTTACTAATTAGGATAAGATAAACCTTAATTGCACTTATTAATATTATTTTTATTTTTAGGTATTCCCAATAAACCTATAATCAATTCATAGAGAACTAGGATGAATCAACCATTAACTCATCCTTAGAATATCAAAAATAGGGAACCGAGATAGCAAAACATATACTAAGCAACTGATGTATGATACACATTTCAATATAGAATTTCCAGCTAGAAAATTAAGAGACATTTTCGAATCAATACAATTTGCTAAATTAGGAATCCTTTTAAAAGCAATTTTGAGTCAATACAGAAACTAGCCACATCCTCAAAATTCGTTTCAACCTCCTCGTCCCCCACTAAATTTTAACAGACCGCAGATTTCCCCGCGGAATCATCAACAAAATTACCAAAACGTTTTCGCGCCGAGAGCCGTGCTTACGCCGAAACCTACACCGATGGAAGTTAATTCTTCTATTCAATCGAGGCGGGTTAACTAGACGAACAGACCACAGCAGAGACCAATTAATTTTCACGAAAGTATATATGAACAGGAACCGTATAACAATAATTATGACGAGGATGCCCAATATTACGACTGTTTCGCGCATACGCAAGCGGTCGAAACAATAACAGTACTAGATAATCATTCATTGCATTGCTTAATTGACATTTTATTGCTTACACCGCTCGAAGCGCAAGTGTTAATGCAAAGGCAATTCTACCAAATGGCGACCGTGACCGCCGACACAGAACCTCGCGAGTGTTGAAAGATTTCCGAGTGCTAAAATGAGAAAAAAAAACTTTATTAGTTCTCGCACTTGAGTTACACTGGTCATAGTGATAATCGCAAAAATAAGTGAAAATTACATGAACAAATGAAAACAGCGTTTTGAAATGCCAAAAACGCCTCCATTCGATATGTAGAAGAACATAGTAAAGGTACAGTTTTGTGACCCAAACCAAACACAAACAAACGGAAATGTATTCGATGTACATTCTACTAAACGCAATTAAGTGCCGTGTAATTGAAAAGTCAATCCAGTGTTCGTTCTAACGATAATCTTTAACGACGCGGTGACCCACCGGTGAACGTGTTAAACAAACTCGAGGTGCACGGTGAATTACACAAAGAACACGAACTGGCGCACTCGGTACTCGAACAAAATGAAATTAGTATTCGAACAGTAAAAAAAATTATGATATTAGTAATCAGACAGCGAAAATCAAGTGAATAAGTGAACCCAGCAAAAATGAGATTGCCAGTTACAACAGCAAATAAGAGTGAAATGAATGGATACCATTGAGCCTAATCCCCTAAGGGTCACGAGTTCAATTCTCACTCCCGACATTCTTCCAAAAATGGAAGTAAAAGTGACGAACCAGCCAAATGAGTTGAAAGTCACTATAATACAGAGCGCCTAATCCCCCTTTGGCATTCAAGAAGCCCGGTAGTAGGTGGAAATTCCAGCTTAACAGCTGTTGCTACTCGTTCCCGAGATGTATTCCGTATTGACAACTGTGATGTTTGCCACTGTATCGATGCCAAACACGTTCAGGTGAAAACTTACTCAAAGTTTAGTAATCGTGCTACATTTCGCATATTGCTCGGTATAGCATTCGAGAGCGTCTTCTCCATTTCGCACACCCTCATTTCTAGGAGCGAAAAGGCTATCGTTGCTGGCTATTATATACATTCAATGAAGGAGCTATTTGGCGTACAGATGAACCAAGATGGGTCTCGATTTAGTCGAGTCCAGGAAGTTAAAGGAACAGGGGATTATTTCAAAATTCCTGATTCGCGTTTACGTATCGATTTAGTTAAATTGTTTGAAGGTGCTATCGCGAGTACGGTCCGTTCGGATAGAGAATCTTCTGTTCGATGGACTAAACGGAATTTGAAGTTGAAGGATGATAGTGGAGGCAATTGCCTGTTGCTTTCGCTACAGCCTACCAAATCTGAGAGAATGCAAGTAAAGTTGGCGGATGGGACGTTGTTCCTGAGACGCCAGCTGTCTCCCCAACAATTCGGCTAAGGAAAGCATTTGGGGATACTCAAACAAAAAACCATAAGGCTACCAATATTATTTTTATTTTTAGGTATTCCCAATCAACCCATAATCAATTTATAGAGAACTTGGATGAGTCAACCATTTACTCATCCTTAAAATATCAAAGATAAAGGAACAAGTGTATCATACATCAGTGATACACTTTTCAATATAGAATTTCTAACTAGAAAATTAAGAGACATTTTCGAATTAATTCAATTCTCTATATTAGGAATCCTATCAAAAGCAATTCTGAGTCCAAAAGAAACAAACTTTATTTTATAAAAACTAGACAGTCAAATATGACAGTTACGGTCCATTCCGGCCCTGCACTCATCCATGTACAAAGTGCGAAGTTATTATGAAGTTACCTTAACACAAAAAATTGGAATCAAGTAACAAAAATAAAGAAGCCAAACCCACCTTTGAGGAAGACGAATCCGTCTCCGAAACTACCCAAAGTCGAAGTCAAGACCAACGTTTCAGAAGACACTGGTGTCAGGGACGAATGACCTTTGGGTTAAAGTCCCTTCAAAACAAGAACAGAACAGAACACTGGTGCGACAAAACAGAATTGAAAAAATAGTAGCTTGGGTGCAAGACGCCGAACAAACGTTAAGTCTTGTTGATAAATATAAAGAAGACACATGCTAAGGGCAAGTCATTCGTAGCATCAAAAATAAAGTGACGGAAGAGGCTTAACAAATCCTCATAACCTCTGAAAATCCCACAACCTGAGAAGAAATCAAAGCAATGTGAAAATTTAACAAAAATCAATGTAAGAAGTGTATTGAAAAAAATATAATTGAAAAAATGTGAGAAGTGTATTTATAGAGATATTAAAATTAAAAACCAAACTTCTATAATTAAAAATGGAAGTAGATTAGATTTTTATTTTAGCAAAATTATGAATCCTGCGGAATTTTTAGCTGCTCCAGCAGCAGTAAATCATTTAAAAAAATCACCAGTCCTACAAAATAGGAAAGGTGCCATATCCTTCAGCCTTTCGACGGTAGAGCTCAGTAGCTATTGGCGTGGCTCGCTGATGTTGAAGAAAATATGAATTACTACCGCACAAAATTTGCTACACCAGATTAGCTAGCAATAATCGAAAACCCCGTTAGACTCAAAATTCGCGGCGAGGCTGCAGATATCCTCAATGCGAACAACATTACTTACGATTGGCACGATATCAAAAAGACTCTGTTACTTTATTACGGAACTAAAAGGGACATTAAAACATTGAATTTTGAGCCTACGGCAGAGAGAAAGAATCCGACCGAATGTTTCAGCACTTATTATAGTCGTGTGAATTATTATATCATTATTCAAATTCAAACAGACAAGAAAATGAGCCAGAATGCCATATTTTCGAGAAAAGGCATTGGATTTCTTTATTTAGGGACTGGAGAAGCCTCTTAATGTACTGTTAAAAACTGCTACACCAACAAGTTTGGCAAAAGCATATCAATTCTGTATTGATTGCTATAATATGAATGTGAGAAGCGCCCCATTTAGAAATGAGCTCTCTAATTATCGGGTTCCAAAACCCTGAGAGCGAGATATGCCGAGGTTCCCACCAAAAATTCCACCTGGTAATCAAAACTTACTTCCTCCGCCACCGAGAAAATTCCAACAACCACTTTATCCTCAATAGAATTTGAATCCCTTCCTTCCTATCCAAAAAAGTAATCCAAATAATCCATTTTTAGAACCTCGACCACGATCCCAACAAAATGTTCTATATAGCTCTCAAGATAAGCGCACCAGCGATAGCGCATTAGACGAAGTAATAGAAGTAGATATTTATTGCCGGTAATTAGCTAAATGCTTCCCACTTGAACATTTTTCATGGGAAGCATGTTTTGATAAACCCCAAGGCGAGAGCGCTGTATGGGCCAATTGTAAGTTTAGGTCTCGCCTTTTATCGCGCATGGAATGAGCGCGAAGGGCAGAGAAGGAATAGAGCAAAGAAACAAAAATGTTTATTTAGGCTCCAACGCGGGAGGCGTAGTGGAGGAAAAGAACAGGAAATAAAGATATTCCTTTGCTGAAAATAAAGGATTCCTTTGCTGACAATCAACAAATAGTTAGGTCGCAAAACCTCTTTAGCGATAGCGAAGGATGGAAACCATGGGATGAATTTTATGTAGCAAATAGGCAGGCAGATAACCGATGCGGTTTCAGTTATCTGAGTAGGGAAGGGAGATCTTCTCTATCTTTTTTAGTTTGAAGTTAGAGTAAGAATTCGTGTATGCATAGTCCAAATTCTTACTCAATAAGTTAGCTAGAATCCTTAGTTCAATTTAGCTAGCGACCGAATAAAGTCAAAGTACATTTTCGTACGCACAACCAGGAGTATTTATTTTCCGCACCGAGTCCATCCGATTTCAGCTGAGTCATCCGCAAGGCAACACTAGAACTCGTAACAGGGAAGGAGTTTGAGAACATTGGTAAGAATAACAGACGGACGGACTCCGGTGAAACAGTCCAAGTAAACGTGGATCAAACTCGTGTCCTCGCAAAGGGACATCTTAACCTACTCATATTTATTACTGGGTGTTATAGGATTTCAACAGCCGGGCTTGATGTCTACAAAGACCAGCTTCTGGATGCAATCAAACACAATTTCGTAGGGTCACCCCTGGCTCAAAGACTAAACGTCGGAGTAGTACATCTATCGGAATGTTTTGCCGATGATAAAGTTATAAAGTGTTTCGCATCACCAAGTGTCACGTCTCGGATGTCAATACGACTATTTGCCAAGTGGCTTATGTGAAAGGGCCTCATGACGGATATGTTCAGAATAAACGTCCCGGGACAAGAAGTTTCTATACCAGACTCGTATATGCTGTATATGATGCCGTTCTGTCTTGCAGACAAGTGTCCATATTCAGCGTCGATCAATGACGCATTACATTTCTTTATTCATCTCATAGGGTGTGCATTTGGTTCGGACCGGTCAATAAATGCAATCAGGTTTGGGAACTGCATACTTATTCATACATGCCTACGAGAGGACGGGATCTATTGCATTACAATTCTTTGAGGAGCGTGAACGGGGTAGGGTGAAAGCCTTGTGACACTTCACATACCGTGCGGTAGTAGAAAAGACGAAAGATGAGTCTGTTGTGTCGATGGAAGTCCAGCAGACTTTTTGCGATAGAGTCAGAAGTCTATTTGGATCGCAACATTGACAGACCCGCAAAAAGGGCAAAGATACAACTAGTGAATGAGCAAGGAGAAGTCATAGTGGCTGGGGGACTAAAGCGCCCTGACCTGGATAAGGAGTTAAACAAGAGGATCCGATACTTCATCATTTACCTACATGAAGCTTTTACTCAGTATTTTGATGCTGACGAGAAAACGACCAAATGCATTCAAATGATGAAAATTATCTTCTGCGTCTGGACAATTCCTCTCCGCATATAGTGATGTTATTTCAATGAGGAAGCAAATATGCGTAAATGACCAGCAATGCTTGATAAGACAGAAGTGGTACAATGTTTGTATGACATTGCATATGAGTGCAAGATAGCCTACGACGGTCAAAGAAACCGCAAATGGCAAAAGATCAGTTAAGGAGAAGCTAACAGAAGAGACTGAGTTGAAAGTCGGAGAGAAGATCTTAACTTTGTTTCGTGTTAAAGGGAGTTTTCAACTACATTCTGAGAGGCTAAAAGAGATCGTGGGTGTTTCCAGTCTAACTTCGCCCAAATATACGCTTTCAAGTTCAGAGTTCAAGAAAGTGTCTTTACGAACTAACATTATAAGATCGTGACAGTTGGCGGTACTGATAAGGGACACACCATGGAAATGCACGAAGATCGGCTCCGTAATATGGCACTGTGTTATGGTGCGAACTTAACCCCGGCAATGCAGACTGCGCAAATGCAGCAGATGGGACCCGCTACACTATTATTCGAACTAGTGAGACAAAAGGACGCATTGTATCAAAGAAAGTGGATTGATGTTGTAGTGGCCCATATTAGTGGTGCAGCCGGCATCTAGAAGATTGCGGAAGAAATGGCGGGCAAAGGCAGTGCCTACCGGGATATTGTTGAGTGGGAGTGGTCAAAATTACATGCAGGGGTACCTTCCCATGGGCTCGCATTAGAGCTGAATTAGCTGACTTGGGGTTGTATGTGTCCTGGGCAAGGAAGAACAAGTTTGTAACAGAGCAGCCACCCCAAGACCAGTCTCACAAGTTCCCTAGAGATGGTTTGTGTTTGCTTTGAGATTAACGGACCACGAGATTGCCCAGTCATTCCAGACGCTTGACCATTCAGGCAAAGGCTAGTTAGCACCAGACAATAAGCCACAAGCCACAACATTCAACAATTAACACCAGACCAAATTCGCACCACAACATTCAACAATTAACACCAGACCAAATTCGCACCACAACATTTAATCGAAACTAGCCACAACATCCAATTCCGGAAAACTCCATCAATGCACCCAGTACCAACGAATCGATGCCAGCCGAAACATCTGCCATCAGTTCCAGAAATACCTGCCGGTACCGATGAAGACGAACACAAAACATCACCAGCGAGCGACAACACGCGCCACTTGCGTTTCTCCGAAGCATTCCAATTCAGCATATATAAAGGGAGTACCAGCAATGCATCGATCAGTTATAGTTATAGTTCTTGATCCAGTACAAGTTCTAGCTTCATTAGTGATTAGTGATTTTTAATTTTGATTAATAAAAATATATTTTTTTATGTAAAAAGTAGTATTAAAATATAACTGGCGCCCGAATAGGGACCATCGCGAGTTTCGGCAAAAGTATCGCGGCGAAACAGTTAAGTGAGACAAATCCGAAAACACTACCGCATAAAGCAGCCGTGGAGAAAAGACACCTTAGCGATGGTTTCTTCACCTCCGCTTAAGATTTAAGCGAGGCTTAACGGCAAGTTAAGCCTCGCTTTACTTTTTTCCCATTTCTTCACCTCCGCTTAACGGCTAAGCCAGGGTTTAATAAAGCCTGGCTTAGGCTAAGCGTCGCTTATCTTAAGCGGTGGTCTATGACCGCTTAACGCCGTTAAGCGGTCGATTTTCAGTTTTTGCTTTTCTTCACTGTTGTGCTTTGGTAGTAGTAGCAGATATTTTTTCAGCCATTCAACTAGTATTAAAAACGATTTTATACAAAATGTCTTGTTATCGTAATTGTGTTTGGGATACATATTATTGGAGATTTTTAGATGATGATGAAGAAAATAGTGAACAATACGGCGAATTACTATTAGCACGTCGTCAATATAAAATGCGTGTTCGAATAAATATTGATAATTGGGACGATCTGGATTTCTTTATGAGATTTCGTCTTCAGAAGAGTACGGTCATGGTGATCATGCCGAAAACTACAGAAATCGAAAATCATGGTTTTCGATAAACGTGCAAACAGTCAGCTCTGCAAATTTGAAAATTTTGAATATTGTCGCAAGGTGGCCTGGAGCATCCCACGACCAACACATCTTTAATAACTCTTCACTGAAGATGCAGCTTGAGCGAGGAGATTATGGACACTTTATAATCGTAGGCGATTCCGGGTATCGTAATACAAAATATCTGGCAACACCGTTTCTTAGATGTGAAACCTAGATATTCAACCTCATAACCATCGCTCGTTGCTGCTTCCACTTCAGCATGAGGCTCTATCTGAGAATCTATCTCGGCCTCAATCAATGTTGTGGATTCTTTTGGCGCAGCAGCAACGGTTTCTTCATCATCATCATCGTCGCAAAGAGATTGAAGTCCATCGACAGACAACGCGATTACTTCTCGTAGCTCAGCCATCGCTTCTGATTTTGGCCGCCATTCTTCAGGGCCTCGACCGCCACCAGTGGCTCTACGCGATAATGTCTCCTTTGAAACCGCCTGACGGATGTTCTTTTTTATATTTTCATATTTCTTTTTGAGTACTGTCAGCGTTCTCACCTGTTTGATAAAATTGATAAAAAAAAATATTTGTATTGATAGAGCCATAACCCGATCATAAATATCATAATGCTTTGAATGCCCACGCATAATAACAGGGACAGTTTCGGCAGCCCAATATCAATGAGAGTTGAATCAAGTTGAATTAGTTTTAGATAACATCAATCCTACTTTGATTTGATCAGTAGTGTAAAAATTTTCATTTACATCCTCTTTTTAAAATTTGTTCGACACAAATCCTCCCTAGACCGAATTTCTGGCTACGCCACTGAACGATGAATAAAATCTGGTTTGCCGCGCTACCACTGTGTCACTCTGTCGCTGTCATTGTGCTTGGGCCTTAAAAAGGTCTGGCTCGCATTCGAAGTATATTCAAAATTTACAGATTGCTCAAACTAAAATCGTGCGTAACGAAGAAACGCAAATTTACTTGTGAATAGCACACGAAGTACTATTATACTTACCGTATTGAGGCAGCTCGTATTGAACTCTCTAGTGATTTCCTCCCACATGCGAACTTTATCGTCGTTCCTTTTAACGTCGCTGACCTTGCATTCAATTACGTCTTTTCTATTCAATGCTAATCTCAGCAGCAATTCTTCTTCCGCATCTGTGAAATTAATCGAGCGGACTCGCTTTTTGTCTCCGAGTTTCGGCGTCATTTTACTTTACCTTTTTGTTCAAAGTCCCAACGAGTTGTTAAAAACAGAAAAATAGATTCAATTCTTCTACTACTGACACTATCTCATAAGAGCCAAAGTCTTATTTATAAAAATGACTGTTTCCTGGTGTTATGTGTTGAGAAATATGTAATTCTCAAGGAAACATTCATCATTACTGTGAAAAGAAAAACACATGCTGTTGCATAGAATTGATGAGTAAAGTAAAAAAAAACATAACAACATGGAAAATCCATGAAAATCATTTATTACATTTACGAAATTGGCCCTCATTAATGATCAATGTCGAATTTCTCGATTGCGTATCACATCAAAACAATCATCGTCGGCTTAAAGTGACAGGTCAAATGGAAAAATAGGGCGACCAAACGGGAAATATACCTAAGCGCGGCTTACGGTAAGCGAGCCTCTCAGATTGCTAAACCGGGGTGAAGAAATGTAATTTTTTAAGCCTCGCTTAAATGTGCGGCTTAACGTTAAGCGAGGCTTACCGTAAGCCAGGTTTAACGCGTTAAGCGGGGCAGGTGAAGAAAACGGCCCTTAGTAATCGTCGGCAGCTGTCAACTCGACGACGGATAAAAGGGAATCTGTCACTCCACTGGGAAGGTTGGAGATCGCGCTTGGTATTAATTGGAGTTCTGCCGGAACAGGATAAGGACCCAAGTCCTAGAAGACATGATAAAAAATATTTTGTAAGTATTAATAAACAAGAAAATAAGTGTTGAATGAAAATCTATAAGTTTATAAAATTAAGTGTTCATAATTTTTTTATAAATTAATAAAAGTGTTTATTGAAAATTAAAATTATAAAATTGAGTGTTTATTAAATAATTTGAATATAATCAAATATTAGTGTTACTATTTATAAACAGTAAATATGAAACAAAAATTGATCAATTAATAAACCAAATATTAAAATTCCATTTGACTGATAAAATGGCTGAGGAACAAATTAGAAACTTGACGGATTAAAGGATTAAAGCAATTGAAACTGCTTTAACTTCTCCAGAACAAATTGATTATTCAGATCCACCACTTTTTTTGATAAATGAAAATAATACCCCAATTGACCCAACTTCTATCAAATCCATACCAGACTTAGTCAAAAATCTATCAGAATTTCATGGAAATCCATGGAGGAAAATCAAAGGCGAGGCAAATAATGCCTTAGTAGCTCATAATGTGAATGGAAATTGGCTAATGATCAAACAAACTCTTCAAACTTGTTACGGAGAGAAGCGTGACTTAACAACTGATCCAAAGTTGATGTCTTGTGCTCAGCATGGATAAGCAATTGATGTTTATTTTGATCGAATAAATAAATTAGTGTCAGCAATAGCAAATCACTTAAGAACGGATGATAGATTTAGACATCCAGCGATGCATCAAAATGCGATGCTTCAAGCTTAAAACGATAAAGCAGTGGATTCATTTATTCGAGGATTAGATGGAGATTTAGGAAAAATTTTAAGAAATTATCGATCAAAATCTTTAGCACAGGCTTATGCATACTGTCTTTCATTTCAAAATGTAGAATATAGAAAAACACTGATAAAAAAAAAAGAATTCCAGAGTCATTTCAAATTACAAAGCCAATTCAATATAATTTACCAAAATTACCACCTAAACCTATTCGTATGATTCAACCAAACTATTTGCCACCAATGAATTTAAATCAGCCAAGGTATACTCATTCACCAAGATTTATTCCAAATCAAACATTTATACCTAGACAACAACATAACTCCAATCCACCATTCATGCAAAGATATATTCAAAATGTGCCTTTTGTTAAACCTCAATATCCTCCAAATCAGCCGGTCATTACAAAAACACAATTGCAACCCCAACCTCCAATAAATAGACCAGAACCAATGGATGTAGATCCATCACTTCGAAAGGATATGGTCAATTATTCAAACAGACCAGTAAAACGAATGAGAACAATTAATTTACAAACTGAAGATCCGGATATAACGCAATATTCTGAACAAATACCATATCTATCAGAGGAAAACTGTCCTGATGGTGAATCTTTTGAAAGATATATAACAGGAATTAAATATCAAGAAAAGAAGAGGATTCGAATCTGGATGAATCAGCTGAACTTATTTTTTTAGAATGAACTCAACATTACCATATTTCTTATTTTATGGTAATAAAACATCATAGAGTTGTTAACGGGAACTTCAGAATGAAAGTGTTGGTCAGCTAGCCCATTGAGAGTTTCAACCAGATCCTGACCCTTGTGATCGTATGAGGATCGTCTATTATGAGGACTTAGGCATTATCAGAGGAATGTATGAGAAGAATCGTTTGTTGCGTAAGGAGCTACGGTCAGTGTTTACACAGATCGAAACCCAAGGAGTTCCCAAGACAGTTAAATTGTGGAAACCCATATACGTTGGCAAAATGGCGACAGCATCGCAAACTAAGTTCACTGTCAATCAAGAACACACGATAGTTCCGGCATACCGACAAGCACTCAAGGGGTTACCGGCACCTCAGCAATTAGCAAGATCCTCAGTGAAGGAGCAGGCCGTTCTGAAGCGCTTCAAACTGGACATGCGGGAATCTACCAAATGCTGAAAAGGCAGGAGGACGATATCAAAGCCTCGATATTACAACATAACGGTTCGGTGAAACGAAACCCTTAGCCGTGAGTAATCTAATCCTTATAGGAGTCAAGAATGAGTGAATGGCGGTTGTGGCTGGAAAGGACGGAAGAGTCTGGCAAAACGGCACCTAGACGGCACTGACTACAGTGAATGTTTGCTAGATATCAGCGATGTCACCAACTTCTGAGCCGGTATTTGGGAGACCCCAGTACTACATCGAAACGGACAACTTTTCAACCGCTGAAGAGACCTCGAGCGTCACAGAGGAGACAAAGCGGGATGTCTGTTGTGAGCAGAAATCAAGGATCTTACTTTACCTAGGATTGCTAGCCATGAATACTTATCGTCTGATCACCAAGGATGAGACATCGGTGTCAATGCATATACAACAGACTTTTGGGGTCCGATTCAGAAGTTTATTTGGGAGAGCTTCGGAAGGACTTCCTCGCCTAGATTGCTTCTGTTATCCACACTATACTTTCATTGCTAGGATGAAGGCAGTTATAACTAAGGAGACAGTGATAGTAGTACAGCTCAGAACGTTCTTTATAGAATGCTACCGTTCCTACTGATTCCGACAACCTCTTAAGCCTTTGGAATGCAGGTTGTGTTCTGTCATTGTCTTATACCGGCTTGGGCACCCTAGGGTGGTTTGAAAAGGCCTCAGATTATATGAAGATCCCAATATTGGGAACAGATCATGGGCTATGAGCATCACCATCACCTCCGAATGCAACGTCAACAACACATGGGCTCTTCTCTTGTTTCAACCCGAAAACATCACCAACGAAGAAGCCGACATAGCATTCTTGTCAACAGCGTCTTGCTGACAGCGAAACGAACGCGGTTTCCCTGACCCAGCAGGTCAGACGACACCGCACACAACTCAAGTTAGTTTCTAAAGAATAAGTTAGTTTTGATTTGATTTTCAAGTCGACAAGACGTCGCGAGTGTAGGAATAATTTTGTAAGTAAAATAAATATTATACAATATTTTTTTTAAAAACCCCTTATGGAATATGCTATATATTTACCACCTTGCTATTTTATATTCACCTTGATCTATGTATGTCATGACATGACTAGTCTAGTATAGTGAAACATTGTTGATTACCTTTTTCTGTCCATCAATAAAAGAACATTCGGGATTGAGTAACCAATGAGAGAACGTGTCTTTCATCCTTTAATCCGAACGTTTGCCCTGTACAGTTATAACAGTTTGGCGACGAGCTTAGAAAGAACTCGCGATATAATCGTTAGTGACGAGTGAAATAACAATATTGCGAAATAGTCTTGTACGAACTGGCCAGTGAATTGAACAGTGCTACGTAAATCGCGTGGATTTTTTGAAACGAAACACGCCATTTGTCGATTGAAAAAATCGGCATTACGCATTGGGGCCAACGAGGCTGAAAGTTACGTGTACACTTGCGAGCGTGGTGGTTGACGTTGCAACCAAGTTGTGCTTTCATCAACACAACTTAGCGTTGTGTGATTGGATTCTGGCTGTGCTGAGTCGGTGATTTTTTTTAATCGTGTTGCTGCTGCTTGCTGTCGAAGGATGGCTAGAGGTGGTGATGGTGCTGTTGTGGAAATTGCGGCCGTGATGCCGACATTCGTTTTGGAACCGTTCGATCGGAATAATTCCAAATGGCTTCGTTGGGTCAAGCGGCTGGAAGGCGCTTTTCTAATATACGGTGTGCCGGAGGGAAGAAAGAAACACATGCTGCTGTTTTACATGGGAGCACAGACGTATAACGTTCTTTGTGATGTTTTGTCTCCTGTTGAACCTGAGACCAAGACATATACCGAAATTGTAATTACGTTGGGGGATTATTTCGACCTTGAGCCACTGGAAATGGTTGAATTGTGGAAGTTTCGCTCCAGGCAGCAGAAGGAAGGAGAGTCGATAACGGATTTCATCACGGTGCTACAGAGAGAATCGAAGCACTGTAAGTTTGAGGAATACCTATCAAAAGCACTACGCAATCAACTGGTGTTTGGGTTGCGCAGCCAACGTATCAAGTCTCGGCTCATCGAAGAAAAAGATCTTACTTTCGAGAAGGCAAAACAAATCGCGATTTCCATGGAGGCGTCTGGCGAAGGAGTTGAAATGCTGAATAGAAGATACCATGAAGTAAATTTGACCGACAGTAAGAAACAGCCATCACAGTTTTATAATCGTGGCTCCTCTTCTGTTGGTGTGAATGTAACTAACACTAATACTAACAAGTGCTTCAGATGTGGAAGTGAGACCCACTTGGCCAATACATGCGTGCATAAGAATACGATTTGCGGATTTTGCAAGAAGAAAGGTCATTTACAGAGAGTGTGTCTTGCTTTCACACATGATGCCAATCGGAAGCCTAAAGATGTTGCTAATAAGACTCAGGTGAAGAGATATCAGACTCATAAGTTAACGCAACACCAGCCAGCTCAACATACGACACTCGAGATAAACAAAATACGAGTCATCACAATATCGACCAGCGGTCGATAAACATAAACATTCTCAGACGGCCCGGATAACATCAACAACACATCAGACCACCCGGATCGTTCCCGCTAAATATGCTGAATTAAGATAAGATAAAATTATTGTAAACCATCTCAGTGAATATAAAAGACAGGGATAACAATTGTAAAGGCATTCTGAAGTTATATTTCAACCAGTAAATAAAAGACGGAGCTTCACTCCGAAAGAAAAGATATTTTTTAACATTAAGTAAGTCCGAAGTTTCTTAACTGGCGCCCGAATAGGGACCAGCGCGTGTGATTGAGTGATAGTGTTTTAAGATCCGCCACGTAAGAGTGACGCGGACTAAAACCATCCGAAAATTATCCGAAACTCCGACCGCCATTTAGCAGCCGTGTGGAAAGGCTCCACAAGTAGCAATCAGCAAAAGGGAACCAGCCGCCACACCGGAAAGATTTTGGACACCGCCTGGTCTCGACCCGAGGAGGATACCGGCCGTCAGAGGTTCCGGTTCCACAAATAATCAAGACGAGGACTTTCGCCGAAAGAGGAAGAAAACTCGCACTTCCACTGAAAGAGGATCGGAAGTTAGAATGCTAAGAAATTTAATGTAAGTACACTTAAAGAAAAAAAAAAGAATATCACAAAAGTGAGAAATAAAGTGAAATTTGAAAAAGTGATTTATAATCAAGTGAATAATAACAAATAATTGATTTCAGAAAAAAATCAAGGTAACTAAAAAAATATTTTTTGATAAAAATGATAAATAAAAATAAATAATAAATAATTTATTTCAGAAGAAAGAAAGGTAATTTACAAAATAATTTTTGAAAATAATATATATTTGAAATAATAAATTCATATAATAAATATTATATAATACAATATAATATTAAATATTTTTTTCAGGTAAGGTTAAATTTTTATTCAACATCATATAAATGTTTTTTAAACATTTATTTTCAACATTTTTAATATTTTTTATATTCTAAACTATATACAATTTTTTGTAAACAATAATAAATAATATTTCTTAAACATTTATTTCATCAATATTCTTGATATTTTCTATATTTCTGAAAACTGGATAATTTATTAGAAGCATTTAATCAATTAAGAATAAACAACATGGAACAATTCGATGTTAATCAACTCCTGAGCCGTATTGCCGCTCTAGAAGCCGCTTCCGCTCCACAAATTGTTCCTGACTACAGTAATCCACCCTTATATTTCTCGAAACAAGATGGTTTTCCCGTGAACCCAGATACCTTTGAAAAAATTCCTGATTTAGTCAAAGACTTGCCAATATTCACAGGCGATCCAAGTGAATTAAACAACAGGATCAGTGATGTTGACAGTCTAGTTCAATTATACCTAGCAAATGCAAACCAAAGTGTTTACAAAATAAATTCCATATGGTATGCAAAACCATTCGAAGAAAAATCAGAGGAGAAACAAATGACGCATTAGTCGCTTCTAACATTGAGATTAATTGGACAATGATCAAGAAAACACTTGTCACTTATTATGGTGAAAAGCGTGATCTTGAAACACTAGATTATCAGCTAATGACAGTTCAGCAAAGAGGAAACTCTTTGGAAATTTATTACGATGAAGTTAACAGGTTGTTATCATTAATAGCAAACCAAATTAAAACAGATACCCGATTTAGCCATCCAGAAGCTTCAAAAGCTTTAATAGAATCATATAATAAGAAAGCAATAGACGCATTCATACGAGGTCTTGATGGAGATATATACAAATTCATTAGAAACTATGAACCTTCATCTTTGGCAAGTGCATACAGCTATTGTATCGCATTTCAGAATGTAGAGTGCAGAAAAATGCTTACCAAACCAAAACATTTTGACCACACAGCAGCACCAAGAAACTTAATTCCCATCAATCCACCAAAATTACCACCACGAATGTTGAAACCAAATCCCATTCCAAATTTCAGAAATCATAATTTCAAACCCCAGCCTTTCTTTAATAACAACCATAATTTCAAACCCCAGCCTTTCTTTGATAACAACCATAATTTCAGGCCCCCATTTAATGGAATGCTCCAAAACAAAATTTCCAACAATTTCCACAACATTCCTTTCAACCTAAACCACAATTACCTCCTAGAAATCCTTTTCGACAACCCCCACCAGAACCAATGGAAGTAGATCAATCAATCCGAAGCAGAATGATAAATTATGGAAATAGACCACAGAATTCAAACCAAAATAGACCCCCCAAACGCCAACGTATGTTTAATATTTCTACAAATGATCCCCAAAACTCCCAAAATTCCCAAAATATAGAAGAAAAAGAAGAGCCAATTGAAGAATATATTGAACAAACAGAAGAAAATTATAATGAACAACTTCAACAGGATCAATACTTTGAAAGATATATGAAACAATTAGAAATTCAAGACGACAATGAAGAAAATGAGGACTTAGAAAATGCAGAATTCAATTTTTTAGGATGAAATCTTCGTTACCATACTTCTTATATTATGGCAACGAAAGAAAAGCATTAAAAGTTTTAGTAGATACAGGCTCCAATAAAAATTTCATACATCGAAAATTCACAAAGATATCACACAATGTAACAAACCCTCATCAGTTTCATCAGTAGGAGGAAATATAATCATCGACGTTTCTGGAGAAAAAATTATAATGCCCAATAATAGTATTATTCCACTTTTACAACATAATTTTCAGCAAATCAATAAAACTCACATCAGGAACGAGCATCTAAATACCGAAGAAAAACATCAGCTTACATTATTATTAACTTCATTTCAGGATCTTTTTCAGCCACCAGACCAAAAATTACCATTTACCACCAAAGTCGAAGCAAAGATACGAACAACTGATGATAATCCTGTATATTGTAAATCCTATCCCTATCCTCAATCTCTAGAAACAGAAGTTATAAATCAATTTAACAAACTTCTAAATGATGGTATAATAAAGCCTTCGCGTTCTCCATATAACGCACCTGTTTGGATAGTACCAAAAAAACTCGATGCGAGCAATGAAAAAAAATACAGATTAGTAATTGATTATCGTAAACTAAATGCAAAAACTATAAGTGATAGATATCCTATCCCGGATACGTCAGCAGTTTTAGCAAACCTTGGAAATAATAAATATTTCACAACACTTGACCTTGCGTCAGGATTTCATCAAGTACCCATGTCAAAATCTGACATTGAAAAAACAGCTTTTTCTATAAATAACGGTAAATACGAATTCGTTCGAATGCCGTTCGGTTTTAAAAACGCACCATCCATCTTCTAAAGAGTAATGGATGATATTCTTCAAGAACACATTGGCAAAATATGTCATGTTTATATTGATGACATTATTATATTCGGAAAAAACACTAAATGAACACTTGAATAATTTGAAAATTGTACTGGAAACACTAAGAAAATCAAACTTCTAAATTCAACCAGACAAATCAGAATTCTAGAAAAATGATGTAGAATTTTTAGGATTTATTGTTTCAGAACACGGCTTAAAACCAAATCCAAAAAAGGTTGAAAGCATTGAAAAATACCCAGAACCAACAAATTTGAAAGAATTAAGAGCATTTCTTGGACTATCTGGTTACAACAGACGTTTTATCAAAGATTATGCAGCAACTGCAAAACCTTTGACAAAACTTTTGAGAGGGGAAGATGGCCATCGCCAAATTCCGAAAAATCAATCTAAAGCATTTTTAATCAAATTAGATGCAGAAGCACGAGATGCTTTTCAAACTTTAAAAAGTATTTTATCCTCAAACGATGTTCTAGCTTATCCAGATTTTGAAAAACCCTTCATCCTTACCACAGATGCATCAGATAAAGCCTTAGGAGCTGTGCTTTCTCAACAATTTCCCAACGGAGAAAGACCGATAACCTTCATTTCCAGAACTCTTTCCAGAACAGAAGAAAACTACACAACAAATGAAAAGGAGCTGCTTGCAGTCGTCTGGGCATTACAAACTCTACGAAATTTCATTTACGGAGCTAAATTAAAAATTTACACTGATCATCTACCACTAACATTCACACTATCACCAAAAAACAACAACGCTAAACTAAAACGCTGGAAATCATTTTTTTTTCCAGGTTTGTAATGCATTATGAAATGCATTACAAACCTGGAAAATCCAACGTAGTAGCAGACGCGTTATCACGAATCCAAATTAACTCACTAACCCCAACCATTCATTCAGCAGAAAACGATGACACTTCATACATTCCATCAACTGAAGCACCCATCAATGTTTTTCGGAATCAATTAATTTTTCAAATCGGACAAACCTCATCGCATGAATTAAATATCCCTTTTGAAAAATTCAGTAGACACATATTTGTCGAACCATTTTTTACCCCACAATTTCTAAGAGACACACTTAAACAATTCTTAAATCCAGGAGTTGTAAATGGAATTTTAACAAATGAAAACATAATGGGTCAAATACAAGAAATATACAAACAAAAATTTAATTCTAAAATTGTCAAAGCTAGGTTTTCACAAACACAAGTAACAGATCTGAACAATGAAGAGCAACAGTTAGAAGAAATATACATAACTTTGCTCACCGAAATGCAAAAGAAAACTCTCAACAAATCATAAAAAAATGCTTCTTTCCAGGTATACACAAATTAATACAAAAAGTTGTAAAAAATTGCGAATTATGTAAAACAGAAAAATACGAAAGAAACCCACAACAATTTATACCTGTAAAAACACCAATACCAAATTATCCTGGAGAAATTATCCATATTGTTATTTTTGTATACAACTCCAATTTTCTTTTTATATCTTCTATAGACAGATTCTCCAAATATTTAAAAATTAGACCCATAAAATCAAAATCAATTTGTGACATAAAAGATGTATTACTACAATTATTATTCGATTGGGATTTACCAGCTCAAATAGTCATTGATAATGAAAGTTCATTCGTTTCCAATGTTGTAGAACAACAAATATTAAATCTAGGTATACAAGTTTTCAAAACACCAGTAAATAGATCAGAGACTAATGGTCAGATTGACAGATGTCATTCAACTCTAAGAGAAATTGCCAGATGCATAAAAGCATTAAATCCAGATATGACAATACATTTTTTATTTCAACAGGCAGCACATAGCTACAATAATACAATACATTCCTTTATAAAAAAAACACACCCAAAAATATCAACATAGGGGAAAATAGAGAAAATCTATCATTTAGCCAAATTACAAAGATAATAGATCAAAACAATGACAAAATTATCAAACTATTCAAAGATAAAGAAGAAAAGATCATTCCAAAAACCTATCAACAATATAAACCAAATTCCTATGCATATGAAAAAACAAATTCTCACAAACAAATTCACGCAAAAGTCGCTATAATATTATAAAAATTAAAGAAAACCATGATACATATGTCATTGACTCAAACAACAGAAAAATACATCAGGTAAATTTGAGAAAAAAACATTACAGAATAAAATTACTCTCTATCTTTACAGATTCATCATTTGTGCATACATTGTACACTCCAAAATACATATTCATGATCTAACCAATAATCCACTGGCAATCATACCTTTGGGAAAAGCCTAAATAAAAATAGGATATATCAGAATAATTCACCCAATAGATTTATATCAACTTGGAAACGCAGTAGTCAAAATTAATGAAGAAATACAAAACAATCCATATCCCAATCCGTTGTACGAATTAATACAAATTAAAAATCACAAATTGTATGAAACATTTCTTAAAATTAAACCATTCACAAGAAGACAGAAACGATGGGACTCCATTGGCACCGTCTGGAAATGGATAGCCGGAAACCCGGATGCAGAAGACCTTCGAATCATCAACACTACTCTAAACTCCATAATCCAACAAAACAACAAACAGGTCATGATTAATGAAGCAGTCAGCAACCGTATTCAAGATGTCACCAATATTGCAAATCAAATACTGTCATTAGAAAAACAATGAATGAAAAACCATTCGATGGAAATTAATCAACTAATGATCCTATCCAATTTAGACTCCCTTCAGTATCAGATAGAAGTAATCGAAGAAGCAATAATAATGGCTAAACATGGTATACCGAGCAACAAGCTCCTATCAATAAGAGACTTTACCAATATAGCCACTTTCTTAAATGAACATGATATCTACATGTCATCATTTGAGGAACTTCTATCTCAATCAAGTGCACAAGTAACCCTCAACAATTCTCACATTGCATACATACTGAAAATTCCGCAATTATCCAAAAGCATTTATGAATTCAATTACATCGATTCTATTATAAAACATAACAAAAGGATACTATTAACTGAAAATTATTTCCTACTCAAACACACATTTTCGAAGTTAATCACCCATGTGATAAACACGATAACAATTTGCAGAAAACACATTTCTGCAAATACCATCCGAGTGTGTACAACAATTAATTCAAAGAAAACACTCAAGCTGCACATACGAAAAAGTCTATTCAAAAGGATTAATCAAACGCATCAATGGAGCAACAATATTAATCAATGATGCCATAGCAGAAATTTCATCAAATTGCAGTAATTCTAATCAAATTATAAACGGATCATTTCTTGTCCAATTCGAAGATTGTACATATACATCAATGATGAACTATTTTCAAACCTGGAATCAACCATACCAGGAACACCATACCACCCTACCATTGGCTTAATAGCATGGGAAACGGAAACAGTCGATGACCCTCCTGTGGAATACCTGCAAAATTTAACACTCGAACACCGTGAGAAATTAGAAACTATCAACCTGCAAAACAATTCCTTATCCTGGAAAATAAATTTATTCGGATCACTTGGCACTTGGAATTTTTTGGTATCTTTCCAGAAACTCCACAAAAATAAACATTAAAATACCAGATAAGCAACAAGAAGACATCTCACTTACAATGAGCCCTGAACCTGATGAACCAGCAAAAAAGGAAATGGAAACTTTCATCAATATACCAACAACATTTCAAACAGCAAACAAACTTTGAGGACAAAGTCATCTAAAGGGGGAAGAGTTAGTGCAACACCAGTCAGCCACTCGCGATAAACAAAATGCGAGTCATCATAATATCGATCAAGCCAAGCGAGCGATCGATAAATAAACATAAACACACCACATCAACAATCATCCAGACTATAAACATAAACATCATGCCATCCAGATCGTTCCCACCAAATGTGCTGAATTAGAATAAGATTAAATATTGTAAACCATTTCATTCAGTATAAAAAGGCAGGGATAATCATTGTGAAGAACAGTTCTATGTGATCATTCAAATAGTGAATAAAAAAAGGAGCTTCACTCCGAAATAATTTTTTTTTACATAATTTAGTCCGAAAGTTATTAACTCTTATGTGTGTGCGGTCCCAAATGGGAAACAATCAAGAGAAAGTGAAGCGCCCCTAATCTTGAAACATTCTGTAAAGGTGCTTACATTTTATACATTTTTTGTATTTTCTCCAGCTCGAGCTAATTTCAAGCTCGCGAGTACATCCATCTCGTTGAAATATTCCATATTACAATTTTATTCGTCAGCCAGTGTCGTTGACCAGTTTTAATTTTTCTACTGACACGAGCTCCAGTACCGCGAATATAAAAAAATAAACTCGGGTTTCTATGCGGCTCGTGGCGGTCAGTTCAATAACCGCGCGACTTAAATTCCGCGTAATCAAATTATTGTTTGCCATAATATACATAGGCTAATCGATTGCAATTGGTTAATTGTTTTTCCTCTCTCTCTAAATCCGACTCCAAGCACCTCCCATAGGAATTGGTATGGATTATTAGTTGGTAATAAGGAGAGTAATAAAGTAGACACCGTAGAAGATGGTCGTTCTTAAATGGTTTTTTGAATATATATTTCCGACTGCTCGGATAGTATCGAATGGATTCGGTTCCAAGAATCGAGTAATGTTCCCGTTGGTGTTAGCAGTTTCTGGTACATTAAAGTGAACCTGAATCCGTGTTTGATCCGGCAAAAGTGAAGTTGAAGTACGGTGAATGGGAGTGTAATCTGGACCTCGGGAAGATTATGATCTCCCTAGTACGTATAAAACGATGATCAGCTCAATATCCAAAGCAGAGAGCAGAGCTTTCTGGAAAATGCAGCAACTTTATGAAGCAGATCCAAGTTACTTCTTTAATTTTAGAGTTATATTGGAACCTGCTTGTGGATACGGTGCGTTCGAACAGAAGTATTAGCCGACGGTTAGTCAGTTACAGAACTACAGAGAATGCCAAGTGTTAATAATATAACCATATGCGACAACAACTTAAAAGTAATAAGTCTGATTGACCCCTCCATCGACAATGGGAACATTGCTGATTTGAGAATGGTCAACCGGTTCACAAAATGTGCCGAAGAAGTGAATGGTGTTGACTTGCTTGTGTATGGCATGGGTGAGTTCAAACATGAATCTAACGCCCAAGTAAAATGTTCAACGGCAACACCAAAAGCTAGCTAACATCCAATGCAGCAGAAGCCTTTGATGTGTACAAATCCGGGTTCGAAGAGCACGATGGAAGGCACGAAGTGACAGTGGAAGGAAGGGTTGGAGGACAACATAACGATGCAGGTCAAATTGTTCGATTTATCTGAAGACGTGTCGGATGATACCATCACTGAATTTTTCTCCGCATACGGTGATGTTATTCCAGTGAGGGAGCAGATATGCGGAAATGACCAGCAATACTTGATAAGACCGAGGTGGGACAATGTTTGTATGACATTGCATATGAGTGCAACATAGCCTTCGACAATGTTACGGATAAAAACGGTAACCAACAGCCACAAGGTAGTTGTTGCCTCGGATGTTTTAACATCGAACATGTCTACGAAGTATTCACACATCGGCCCCTTTGTTTTTCATTTTTAGTCCTTCTCACGCCAATTTTCTGGATCAATGGTTGCCTGATTCCGACAGAAGCATCCAAGAACCTCGAGACGCTTACGATTATGAAATTGAAGACGAAGTTTGAAGTCTGAAAGACGATTGACTGCCAAAACGCCTGGCATTTCAATCTCTGCTGCGGTGGAAAAGGACCGGCAGGCAAACCCACTAGTGAGACGTTTGGTGCTCGTGCTTTCAGGAGCAACCATCATTATTAGACATCGGTGAGAAACATTATGCGGAACAGGCGAAGATAAAGCCCGGTCAATGCATCTCTGCAGGCGAACGAGATTGTTTCTATAAGAATATCCCACATATCCAACTTTTTGCGTGTCATTCCATGTCACAAGATAGTGCAACACCAGTCAGCCACTCGCGATAAACAAAATGCAAGTCATCATAATATCGATCAAGCCAAGCGAGCGATCGATAAATAAGCATGAACACGCCACATCAACGATCACGCGATAATCATTGTGAAGTCAGTTCTAAGTTATATTTCAATCAGTGAATAAAGAAGGAGCTTCACTCCAAAAGTAGAAAATATTTTTTTATTATAAAGTAAGTCCGAAAGTATTAACTCACATCAAGCCTGTTTGTCAGGTTCTCGATTGGGGATGCCATGGGGGAAAGTCTGGTGCAGTGCACGAAGTCCCGGATTGGGATATCAATGGCGCGATTTGGAGTATGACTGGATTGGTGATCGCTGTTTCTTCAATGGCCGTGTTGCGTTACGTTACGCGTTACGACGTATGTTTCAGTTAGGGCGAGGTTCCGACCTTTGTTGAATTGTACTCCCGTGTTAGTGGAACTCCACATGTACAACTCACTGTCAAGTTTCATGCCTTAGGCTTCGAAGGTGTTGGTCACGTTGGTCACGTGGAATCTCAGATTTCCTGTTCACATACCTACCATCCGAACAACTCCATCGATTTGGCCCGAAATGGTAGCGTCAGAATGGGTAAATATCTTTGTGCGTTTCACTATGTGGAATCACCAGGAACATGTAACTCAGGTGATGTATTTAAGCCAGCAGATATCGACCCTGAGTGCCTGGATATGAAGAAAGAATGGTCAGACAGCGGACGATCGATGAACATTCTCACGCCGGTTCATTCCCGAAAATTATGCCAAACGAAAACTTTTAACTTTTTAACTTTTTCATTTTTATCAATAAACGTGAAATTGTGAAGTCAGTTCTATCTTAACAGTTAATAAAGTGGGAGCTTAGCTTCAAAACAAAATATTTTTTTGGTTATCTAAATCCGAAAGTTTATTAACTTATTAATCTAACAGTGAATAGACGCACAGTGTGTGCGTTGAAGTGAGATTTTTTTTTTATTTACTTAGCGTGTAATATGCTAACTAGTTCGCGGAACTATAAGCACAACAGTTCTGTATCGGTCAAGTGGGGAGAAAATGGGTATATTTACGGTTCTGGTGACAAATAGTGCAGCAAGAGATCCGATCAATCATATCCAATAACGGAAGGAGCTTGGACTTCGCCGTATAATCACCATTTAACACTGCTTAGGAAATTAATGACAAACAACCAAATATACAACGTATTTGGACGCAACAAACACGTTTAAAAAGAGATAAAATGATTTCTCTCAATTCACCGTGAATCCTTCAATCGAGAAACTTTTGTTTTGTTGTTTGCCAGTCGGTTCTCGGATTGAAGGGAGAAGACATCAAAAGACTTCAGAGATGATGCAGCTGCGTTCATCAAGGTTTGTGACTACTTGACGTAGGCCTTCAAAAAGTCGTTGACGAACATGACGGGAAGCATGAAGTGGAGAGTGAAGGAAAAAAACACAAACTTCGAATCAGATTGGAAGATGGTAGCGTTGAAGTGCGCGTTTACGATCGCTCCGAAGATCTATCGGAAGCAAAGGGTCTTCGGGGGTAGAAAAGTCACATAGGTCAAAATAAATTTTAGTGCGTCAGTTGAATGCAGGACTGTGAATTGGATGTGAATTGTGAATTTTCTATCGCGTAGAAGTTTTATTTTTCTAAAAAGATTTTGATAATCCAAAAGTGTAATTAGTGTTGTAGATATTTTTGGGTTCAGATTTTAGTTAGCATTAGTATATTAATAGTTCCATTATACCATCGTTTTAGGATAAACATATTGCTTCTAGGGGAAGACGTTTGGAGATTTGGACTGAATTGGGGTCGGGTTCAATCTTGCGCTAGGTGAAAAATGGAAGTTGAAGAGAACGAACGAAATGCTGACGATCCGTTGCATAAGGTAAACCGTCACGACTATAAAAGAAAAAAAGGAAATTGAGATCGAGCAATTTGAGCAACCACCTACAAAATGGCGTCGATTGCAAGAGAAACAAGACAATCCAGTCTATGAACGTGGAAACGAACACTAACACAGAGACAGTACAGGAACAAAATGACAGAGCGCGTACTAAAACCAAGACAGTTGACTCGATTCACACAAATACACGATAACAAACAACAGCAGGCGTTGTTCAAAAAACCTCGGACATACGAACACTGACAGAGAGCAAAAATAAACAGACGCCGAGTCAGATCGAGGATCACACTAACGCGGGATACAATGATGGTTGGATTAAGAACACTGATTAGACATTTTTTTTCATTTTTTTCATGAAGTGCAGAAGATCATAAATCATCCACCCAGCGGACAGGTGGGCGATCAAGCTGTAAACATTGACCAGATGCATTATCGGGAATGGAACTTTCCCAGGAAATCGATAGTATGATTTCATCATGCTATTTCGCAACGACGCATTATATAGAAATGATATAAATAGAGCAGGTCCATGAATGTAAAGTCAGTCTCAATGTAGTCTTAGTTGAAGCGACCCTAATTCCTCCTTATATGAGTTAGCACAACACCAGCCGAGCCAAATAAACAACACTCAAAATAACAATCAGCATAATATCAATCAGCCCGTAAACATTCTCACATCATGCCATCCGGAACGTTCCCGAAAACATAAACATAACTCGCCACCCGCATCGTTCCCAGAAATATGAAATATGTGAAATATGAAGATAAGCACAAATTGTAAACATATTCATGTTTATAGAAAGACAGGGATAATCTTTGTTCAGATTATTGTTAGTAGAACCTCAGAAGTGAATAAACGCACAAGCGTGCACCGAATAAGTGAAAATAGTCTTTTTTAAAGTTCATTAGCGTGTAAGAAGTTAATTGGCGCCCGAATAGGGACCAGCGCGAGTGATAAAAAAAAGGTGTTAGATTCGCCACGTGAGAGTGACGCGAACTAAAACATACCGAAAATAATCAGAAATTCCGACCGCCAGCCGTGTGGAAAAGGATCCACGAGTAGCAGCCGCAGAAGGGAACTAGCCGCCACACCGGGAAGGTTTTGGACACCGCGTTGGTCTCAACCCAGGAGGATCCGACCGTTAGAGGTATCGGACCAAATTCAAAGACAAGGACTTTCGCCGACAGAAGCTGAAAACTTGCACTTCCACTGTTAGAAGTTGGAAGTTAGGATGATAAGGATTTTCATGTAAGTACAAAAAAAAAAACAAATAAGAATATCACAAAAAAGTGGGAGAAATCAAGTGAAATTTTAAAAAAATATAAAAAGTGAATAACTTAACATATATATTATTCAAATATAACACACCTATTTGCACTAAGGTGTATAATTCTAAAAACAGAAACAGAAACAAGAAAAAGGTAAGAGTGATAATTAAGTGTGACAATCAATACAAAATAATTTCAACAATTATTAAAGCATTAAATAAAATAACAAATAATTATTTTCAGAGAATTATTTTTCGCTTATCAATTAATGACAGTGCAACAAAGAGGAAACTCTTTGGAAATATACTATGACGAAGTAAACAGATAGCTATAATTAATAGCAAATCAAATCAAAACCGATCACAGGTTTAGTCACTTGGAAGCGTCAAAGGCTTTGATTGAATCGTACAATAAAAAAAGCAATAGATGCATTTATTAGAGGTCTTGACGGAGACATTTACAAATTCATTCGAAATTACGAACCAACTTCTTTCTTCAACAATAACAACAATTTTAACAATAACAACAACTTCAGGCCTCCATTCCAGTGGAATGTACCAAAACAAAATTTCTTCCAACCACCACCAAAAATTTCACCAAGGAAACCATTCATTCCTTCAACAGAACCTATGGAAGTTGATCCATCCATTAGGACTAGACAAACAAATTACGGTAATAGACCACAAAATACAACTCAGGCAAATCCAATGAAGAGACCAAGACTCTTCAACATTAAAACCGGCCAATACGAAGATCCGCAGAATTTCGTTGAAGTCGATCCCAATGATTATCCTTTCACAGATAATGAATACAATGAAAAAAAAAACAGACTAAAGAATCATCTGAATACGAACGATACATGAGAACAATTGAAACACAAGAACAGGAAACACCCGAAGAAGACATAGAAAAAGCAGAATTAAATTTTTTAGATTAAAGTCTACCCTACCATATTTTCTATACTTTGGTAAGGCAAAAGAACCGCTAAAAATTCTAATTGACACAGGGTCAAACAAAAATTTATCAGCCACAAGATAAAAAAACACCCTTTTATGAGTTAAACACGGAACCACCCTAGCGGACCCAACCGCTATCGGACCCACTCCAACATCACCCAGGGAGTTTAACAGCGGAACAGCGTGGTCAGCGATATCGGACACGCGTGTACTGCCAGCGAGATTTACTGGAACCAGCAAGAATGCAGCCGCGGTATTTGACACCGCCAACGTGCCATCGTTGTCTGGTGCTAAGTAATCAGTTTTGGCAGGGCAGTTAGGCTTCGGAAATAATATAGATTAACATTACAGTTTAGACCTCCAATCAGTGCAGTTGATTTAATCCGTTCTCCTTTCATCTTTAGTATTAGTTAGTTTTTTAAAAACCCTTTCAAGTTCATGTAAAACATAAGTGGCGCAGTCGATGCGGATTCGAGAAAGTGCTTTCTATCGTTGTTAAACTTCCGCGAACGAATATTGTGCGAATAGTGTAGAGAACCTTTCAAAAATCCGTTGAACCAATTGATAATCACGCGTTTATTTAGTGATAGTTAATAAATTAAAAATAAATATCGAAATAAAAATATCAATCAAGTGAAATAATTAACAAAAATAAAATAACCTAAAGAAATTAATCAAGTGAAGATAAGAAAAAAGAAGATATCGTGACGTCCGAGGAAAAATAAAACCGTAAGTCATATAGATTTAAGATAAACCAAAGTGAACAAGAAAGTGAAAATTCAATAACTTGAAATAAAAAGTTTTATTATTTTGTCCTGAAATTTTGTCCGACATGGAAAATTTACAGCATCAAATTGCTAGTCTTCAACTAGTGTTAGCCGAGCGAGACGAGCAAATTGCTCAGTTACAAGTCGAAGCTCAAGGTGCAGCACAAGCTGTACAATCTGCCCAGGCTGAGTCAGCAGCCCTTAGGCAAAACGCGCAGCAGCGCGCTGAACAATGTGTTTCTTTAGAAAATCAAATGAGAGGCACTCGTGATAGAGTGAGAACCCCAGCAGAAAGTGTGTTAGAGAAACTTAAAACATCAAACATCTTGAGAGATCTTCCTCATTTTGACGGAAATCCAATCAAGCTACATCAGTTCCTCAGAGCCATTGATAATATTATTCCGGTTATCGAAGAGGCTAGAGGGTCACCTATGTATCAAGTTTGGATACAATGCATTAGGTCTAAAATCAGAGGAGATGCAGACACCATACTAGAGTTGTATGGAACTGAACTCTCTTGGCAGGAAATTAAGAGCAACCTTATAACCCACTACAATGACAAAAGGGACGAAGTCTCTTTAACCCGCGATTTATTTAAACTCACACAAGTGGGAACAGTGGAGGAATTCTACGGGAAAGTTTCCCATATAATATCTCTCCTACTAAACCACTTAGGATTAAGTGAAACGAATGTACACGTAAGAAATGCGAAGAAAAAAATCTATCAGGAGTTTGAAAGTCTTCCTGGCAGGGTTAAAAGAGCCCCTAGGCCCAATTATTCGGGCGCGAGCTCCAGAAACGACGAAGAAGGCTTTAAGACTTTGCACAGAAGAAAGTTACTATAGCTATGTTAGAAATCCCTTCAAGTCACATGCTCCTACCATTCCACCCAAACCACAACATAATTTCCCTCAACAACATAAACCACAATTCCCACCTACATTCAGATATCCACCTCCAAGACCAACACAAAATTATTACCCCACAGCAAAACCACCACCATTCCCTAATCGATACCAACATACATTCAAACCTCAACCTTTCAGAGCGCAACCGAACCCATTCAAACCATCACCACATCCAAATCAATTCAATCCCCACAAAAATCAATCATCCCAAAACCTAAATGCATTTGCACCAAGGTACACTCCCCAACCTAAACCTGAACCTATGGAGGTTGACCCATCCATAAGGTCAAGAAGAATAAACTACATGAATAGGCCAAATTTCCACATGGGAAATGATCAATTCGAGTACGATCGTTTTTCCTCATATGACGATAGCAACTATTATTATCCAGAGAACTGCTATCAAAATTATGAAGAGCAGTGGAATGCTACCTCAGCAGAAAACGACACTGAAACACACGAACCAACAGCTCAATGCGAGCCCGAAACAAATCGTACAGATCCACAAACTACTGATGATTTAAATTTTCAGATAGCGAGCGTCCCAGCGGACAAAACATAAATAATTTTATCCCGTACATTACATTAAATACGAATAAAGGAAAATTGAAATTTTTGATTGACTCCGGCAGCAACCGCAATTATCTCTCTGACAAACATGTAAATTTACCAAATTGTAAATTCACAACCCCCACAACTGTACGAAACGTGAATGGTTTACACTCCATCAATAGATTCGTAGAGTTCAATCCTTTCCCACAAATTCCTAAAACCTCTAATCAAATTTTCTTAATCTTCGATTTTCATCCTTTTTTTGATGGCCTTATAGGCTACGAGACATTGAAAAATCTCCAAGCCAACATAATCACGTCAAAAAATGAACCAGCCTTCCCTACTGGAACTATTCTAATGAAACGAAAATATCCCGACGTCAAGTCACTGTGTTTAAATGCAAACGAGACGCAAAAATTAAATTTCCCCAGAAGAGCGCAAGGTGAATTTTTCATAGAAAACGACATTCGAAAAATTCCTGGGTATCTCCTGTTTGGATCGTACCCAAGAAATTGGATGCGTCCGGCAAAAAGGAATGGCGACTAGTCATTGACTATCGCAAATTAAACGAGGTAACGATAGATGATCGTTATCCAATTCCAAACATTACGGATATCCTAGATAAACTAGGAAGATGTATGTATTTCACTACTTTAGATAGAATTTAACGACATCTTCTCTTTACAAAACGAAGTTTTAACTCATAATAATTTTTATGAGCAAAATATACAACTAGATAATCAAAAACCTGTATATATAAAAAATTATAGAACACCCGAATCTCAAAAACCAGAAATAGATGCACAAGTCAGTAAAATGCTAAATGAAGGTATCGTTAACCACTCGACATCTCCATTCAACTCACCTATCCTACTAGTGCCCAAGAAATCCTCAACAGACGAAAAGAAATGGCGTTTAGTAGTTGATTTTAGGCAATTAAATAAACAAATTATCCCTGACAAATTTCCACTTCCCCGCATAGATGAAATCTTAGACCATTTAGGTCGAGCGAAGTATTTTACAACACTCGACCTTATGTCAGGATTTCATCAAATTCCATTAGATGAAACATCAAAGCGATATACAGCCTTCTCCACCGAAAAGGGTCATTTTGAATTCAATAGACTCCCCTTCGGATTAAACATTAGCCCAAATTAATTCCAACGAATGACGTCAATCGCGTTAAGTGGCTTACCGCCACATTGCGCATTTCTTTACATAGACGACATCATCGTTGTAGGATGTTCCATAACCCACCACATCGAAAACTTACGCAAAGTGTTTTTACAGTTACGAAAATTCAATTTAAAATTGAACCCATCAAAATGCCATTTCTTCAAGAATGAAGTGACCTATTTGGGTCATCACATCTCGGAAGATGGCATACAACCTGACAAAAATAAGTACTCGGCAATAGCAAATTATCCAGTACCGAAAAATGCTGATGAAGTTAGACGATTTGTTGCTTTTTGCAATTATTATCGTCGCTTTATTCGAAATTTTGCTGACATAACTAGCCCATTGAATAAACTACTCCGCAAGGAAACAGTATTCAATTGGGATAGTGAATGTCAAAAAGCATTCGAACATTTGAAAAACAAATTACTATCCCCGCAAATTTTACAATTCCCTGACTACCAAAAAGATTTCATCATAATCACGGACGCATCAAATGTAGCCTGTGGAGCAGTCCTAGCTCAGCTTCATCATGGTATCGAACTACCAGTCGCATTTGCCAGCAAATCATTTACGAAAGGTGAATCGAAAAAATCAACAATAGAGCAAGAACTAACTGCGATACACTGGGCGATCAATTATTTTCGACCATACATATACGGTCGTAAATTCATTATACGTACGGACCACCGACTTATTTTCATTAAAAAATCCTTCCTCTAAATTAACCCGTATGAGATGGGATTTAGAAGAATACAATTTCGAAGTGGAATATATCAAAGGCAAGTCAAACGTGTTGTCAGATGCTTTGTCGAGAATACAAGTGACATCTGAAACACTGAGACAAATATATATATAGTAACTAGATCTATGGCAAAGAAAAATCCTTCTACACCAACTGCCAGCCAGACACAGAAGCCTGATCAACTTCACGTGTACGAAGCTGTCAGTGGTTTAGAGGCATTCGACTTACCAAAATTAACATTTTCATATAGTAATAATAAAATAAATATGATAATATACGACAAAAAATTCCGTAAGAGACTAACCCCAACGTTAGCACTCGCAATAGAAAATCCGGAAAATTTTAAATTTGAATTAGAAAAATTCTTTAAAATAATCGATGGCAGGCCTGCCGATAATACAACTATGGAAGGAAAATTTCCAAGAAAGCTAGCAATAAAAACAAATGACATTTTATTCAAACACATTGATTTAAATTCATTCAAAAATTTCGGTAATGCTGTTCTTAGGAACGTTAGCTACCATAATAATTTACCAGAAACCCGTGGAAATAAAAACAGCGGCAGAAATTAAAAACATTTTGCAACACCATCATGACTCTCCGACGGGAGGTCATCCGGGAATAAATAGATATATAAAAAACTAAAGTCACTATACTCTTGGCCAAACATGAAACAAACTGTTTCAGACTATATCAAGGTATGTGAACTTTGTAAAATAAACAAACATGCGATATTAGCAAAAACGCCAGTTATCGTTACTACTACACCCAATAGAACCTTCGATGTTGTGTCAATTGACACCATCGGACCGTTTCCTCTCACTGAAAAAGGAAACCGCTATGCAGTAATATTGCAATACGATCTTTCCAAGTATGTGATTGCAGTCCCCATCCCGGACAAATCAGCTGTTACATTAGCAAAAGCAGTCGTAGAAAAATGCATCCTTACATACGGTCCAATGAGATGTATCAAAACAGATCAAGGAACCGAATACAAAGGAGTTTTTGATGAAATCTGCAGTTTACTACAACTAAACCACACTTGTTCGACAGCATACCATCCACAAACGATTGGCGCTTTAGAACGTAACCACAAATGCTTGAATGAATACTTACGAATATTCACAAATGAACGAAAAAACGATTGGGACGACTGGCTACCATTTTACTGTTTCTGTTACAATACAACACCTAACATACAACACGACTTCACGCCATTCGAATTAATTTTTGGAAAAACATGTAATACCTTTGATTTTTGTAACAACAACGTAGATCCTTTATATAATTTAGACTCTTACCAGAAAGAACTCAAATTTAGACTACAAGTCACTCACAACAATGTCAGGCAAACTCTAGTCAAAGAAAAATTCAAAAGAACAAACACAACCAATAATAACATAAATATAACTGATATAAAAATCGGCGATAGAGTGTTTTTAAAAACGAAAATAGACACAAATTAGATCCCGTTTACAATGGACCTTTCGTAATTTCAAAATTAAACACACCAAACGTAACGATATCAGATGCATATAATAAGCAGGAAGTTCACATTTCAAGACTAATCAAATAGGCAGATAAACCGCCTCCTTTTCCATTAGGGGGAAGGGGTGCATGATACAGAAAAATAAAATAATAATTAAGTAATTACTATTATACAAACATCAAATCGAATACAAAACATTAGATGAAATCAATTAAAATTGTAAGAGGCACTTGAAGCAAATCCGAATTAGCTACCTTTCAATTCTGGCCCGTAGGGGGATGGTGTGACATGTGCATTCCACATGTCATTTTCATGCTTCTAAATTTTACATCTACAGCAAAGCACACCAGTGGGCATTGAACCTTCAGTTCAATTGCCTGCGCAAAAATTGTCAGCGTTTACAGCGACGAACGAAAGTGTCGCATTTCATCTTTACTGAACCTCGCTGTTACCATGTGTACAGTCATGGTTTTTTCGAGGTTTCTATCTTTGTCTCTTTCTCATGCACATCGATCCCGATTGGTGATCGTGTACATAGCATTTACATAAATCGGTGCTTCAGGCGTCTCAATCGGGACTCTTGTAAAAAACTTCCAGGAACAATAAAGGGATTCCAGTTTACCCGATCAACGAACGTAGTCGTGATTCGCTATAAGATATCACAGCACTAAAACCAGCCGACGCGATTTGTTACACTAGGGTTTTTTTTCGTAGATTTATACGAGATTTTGCGAAACTAGTAAAACGATTGACAAATTTGTTGCGGAAAGATAGTGATTTTGAAATTACTCTACATTTTGACATGTTTTGAAAAATGTAAAGAAGGTCCACCTACAGATCCTGTTCTCACATACCCAAACTTTTCAAAGAAATTTCTTCTCACTACGGACGCGAGCGACTAAGCGATCGGAGCATACGAATCCACAAGCCACAGAAGAACAAGACAATAGTATTAGAGATTGGACATTGATAAGTCCACTGGTCAGGTGGGATACCTGTGGAATACAAACATTTTTTTCCACAAGAGGTACACACCTAGGTCAAGTGTGTACATTTAATGACCGTATTCTCATACGCTTCACTAAGAATTGTATTGGTAGAGGGTCCTTTTCCATATACGAAGGTGCGTTGGTAACAAATTACCACTGCACCCGGGCAATCCTGTGTACATGACAAAAGACAACGCAACCTATTGTTTTGAAACATCTGTCTATGAAAATAAAGCAATAGACGCCTGCATGTACAACAAAAAAACGTTTGCAAAGGTTGACTAAGTTGTCGCTGCCTTGAGGAATGTTGTCCGTAAGCAGTTCCCACAGTTAGATAGGTGATCGAAATTGTAACTTAGTTTTTTAAAAAGGCCTATGAGTATAAAACTGGCGCAGTCGGTAGGATTGCGATCAGGATAAGTTCCGCGAGTGAGTGATTGTGCTTAACTGCATTGCTGAGGGAATATCAGCAATTAAACAGCGCTCCCGGCAGCAACTAATCTCGAACGCAAAGGACGGAGGAAAATCGTGAGTATTTTTAAACTTCTATTTTATTTACGAGGGAAAATCGTGTATATTTTTATATGCGAGGGAAAATCGTGTTAATTGTAATTTTGTAAAAGTGAGAATCGAGTGAAAATAATATTTTTTTCGAAATTAAATTTCTATTTTTAAGAGCACACGAGAGAAAATCGTATTAATTTTATTTTTAAATAAGTGGATATCGGGCTTAAACAAGTGGAAATTGAGTGGTAATTTTCAAACCAAGTGAATGCACCTCACTAGAAACATGAGCGAGAAGCTAAATAGTAAAATTGACAAATTTACCAAGGCGTTAGAACGCGAAGCTAAGGTGATAGCGGAATTGCAAGCCGCTAGAAGTAGTGATTCTGTAGTACCACCGGTGCGTCAGCAACCGGCAGAAGAAATATTCTATAAATTCAGAGTTCCGATTTAATCAAATCAGTGCCCAAATATGACGGAGACGAGAAATGTCTCGTAACGTGGCTCAACTCCGTTGAGCAAAAACTAGATTTTTGTAAACAGACGATCCCTAGAGATCAGGTGGACGTTGAACTACCATTATGGGTAGGCATCATCCGTGACCAGATCACTGGCAAAGCGGACGCAGCACTCTCTAGTGCCCAAACTCCCGTAGTTTGGGAACACATAGAAAACACATTAAAAGAGAGATTCAGATATAAAACTGATCTCTTATCATGAGCAATTATGAGCACTGATCTCTTATCATGAGCAATTATGAGCACATGATTTGCAATGACTTCACGAACCATCCTTCGAATCCGCAAACCCTTCTACAGGCCTATCAGTCCGCCCTTGGATTCCCAACCAACCGTTTCAACCCAGGACGTTTCAAAACACCTCAAACAGAAATATTTTTGCCATAAAAGCAGAGCCAGCCTCCGCCATGAACAAAAGACCGATACTTTTCCACGAGAATTATGAAGATTATCAGAACGATTATCAAGAAGAAGGCGAAGCACTAAATGACACCGTCGACGATCAAGCAGAGAATATTGATAATCTAAATTTTCAGATTCTGACGGATCCGGAAAATCCGATTTAACAAATAATTTTCTACCATTCATTGGAAAAGATTCTAAATATAGACCACTTAGACTCCTCGTAGACACAGGAGCCAACAAAAATTATATAAGTCCAAAAATTGTTCCAAAAATTTGTCGAAAAACTGGATCCTCCAGTTTTGCGAAAAATTCAATGGAATTCATCGTACCAAAGGATACGTTGACTGGAACCCCTTCTTTCTCTTTGATAGGAGTAGTAAGTTGCCTAATCGAAGGTTTCATCTTTTGAACTTTCATGAATATTTTCACAGACTTATAGGTTATGAGTCACTCAGATCTTTGGGAGCCATCATAAATGCTTCTACAAATACATTAAAAATAAGAGACCTCAAGATTCAAAAAATTACGAACATTTCTGAGCTTCACTTCCAAGAAGGTGTATCGCTAACACGCACAATGCCAGTGCCTATTGAATTAGGGGATTTCTATCTCGATAATGATGTCGAAACAGCCCCTAATGTTTTCGTACCTTCAGGAATTTATAAAGTAGACAATTTACTCTTCTTTCTACCACTCTTGTGCTTACCTATAACCTGCTATTCTCGGTCCATCCAAATAACAACCCTTAACAACACCCCTGGAATACTGACATTGAAGTATGGAAAGAGTTTTATGAAAATAGGAGAACACAAAATCTACCATGTAATTAATTTAGAAAATTACGAACCTGTTTTTGAACGAGTTTCGAAAACTGTTAATGAATTAAGGAAAAATTCAAATTTTTCGGAACATTCAGAAATTGTTGGTATGAAATTGAGTAAAGGCCGTTCCTCATATTCTAATCATAAGACCCAAGAGTCGAATCCGTAGAGGATTACTAGATATCCTCGGAACCGGAATTAAGATGATAACCGGAAATCCGGACAATAACGACCTTATGTCAACTTTAAAAGATATTTCCCTCTTGGAAAATACAACTCATTTACTGGTTAATGAGAACAATGAACAAGCAAAAATAAATTTACAGCTAGAAGAAAGAATCAATCACATCATAAAGCAAGTTAACCATCAGCAAGACATAATTTCGAGAAATCTAAACATTGCAAGAGACCAGAACATAAACAACCTAAATTTGCATTTTCTCAAAGAAATCTTGAAAGCAATCTTTACTATCGATTATCTAAACAAACACTTTGAGGACATATTCGAAGCCATTGAACTAGCTAAATTAAATATTATAACAAAACAAATTGTTATTCAATAACAAGAAGCTTTTCGAATTTTTTAACAGGTCTTTATTCTTCGCAGTACGACGTTAAAAAATTCCTATGAAAACAGTTTTTATAAATAAATTTAACCTACAGATATACAAAATTGAATCACGTTTAGTGTTTCTCAATTATAACTTTAAAACATTCAATTATTTCTGTCTTTATAAAGTCTATTCAATTCACCAATTATTTTTCCGATTTTAATTTAACTATCTGCCATCTTATTTTCGCTGCTCTATTATACTTTATTTACTGTATTCTCTATTACACTTTCCACTGGGATAACGAGGGGCAATTGGAATCATCTTCTAACCACTAGAAATGTAACTAAGGATGGAGATTCGCCGCTAAAGACACCAATATTAACACATGAGGAATCAGACTTTACCATAGATAAACTAGAGGACAATCAGGTATTAATTCACAATCCAGATGAAGTATACCAATATTTCAATCAAAATTTTATCGTAGAATCACTACCAGTAGGGCACAGGACATTGAAACTGCCATCGTCCGCAGCTATCATCAACACAGATAAGACGTACTTCATCACCACAAGTTGCGCTCGTGTCGGGAAATCATCAATATGTAAAAACGAAAATCTAATCGACTATACCGGAGATCCATGTTTCTCAAAGCTACTGCGAGGCATATCAGGCGAATGTCTGTTTATGCAATATGCTGGAAAATGAACCATAGAACAAATCACTAGTAATCACACAGTAGTGAAAAAAAACCAAATATGACCCGTACTGACACTGATTGCGGTATTACAAATCGTAGCATATCCGGGATGTTCCTGTTGGAAATCCATAGCTGTTCAGTGACCATTAACAAAACCAGATACTTGAACATAGAATTGTTACGTTCTGAACCATCCATTATAATACCTCTTGATGGCATAAGAATCCTAGAAACACAGGTCGAAGAACCAACGAAAAACAACCACTTGACGACTCCACTTGACGTAATCCACGTAACCCGACACCTCCAACAAGCACCGCAACACAGAGGACGGAATGCTACACCCGACCGACGAGGAATGTTGTCCGTAAGCAGTTCCCGCAGTTAGATAGGTGTAGAATTAAGTAGACCCTAAGTGTTGAATTGAATGTTGGATGAAATAAAGCCAGTCTTTTGGTGATCGTCGCGAGTGATACTTGGTCGAAATTGTAATTTAGCTTTTTTTTAAAAAAAAGGCTTCGAACGCGAACAGGCGCAGTCGGTAGGATTGCGTTCAGGATAAGTTCCGCGAGTGAGTGATTGTGCTTAACTGCATTGCTGAATATCAGCAATTGAACAGCGCTCCCGGCAGCAACTAATCTCGAACGCAAAGGACAAAGGAATATCGTGAGTATTTCTAAACTTCTATTTTATTTACGAGGGAAAATTCCCACTTTAGTTTTTGTTTATTCGCCAAATTTCCAGGGTGCAAGTTCAATATAGCGGTTTGATTGTACAACAGGGGTTCGCGCAGAGTCAGCACCACGGAAACGTGTGCGTACGATTCTAGCGCGACCCGAAAAATTTAGTTAGTGTGAGGTGCGTGAAAGACACAACGTCCTATCCCGCGCAGTTGACAGTATAACAGTGATGTTGATATTATATACTGGCAACACTAGTTAGCCATACATTGGGCATCATTTCCTCTCACAACAGACAACTGTCGAGCCGGTAAGTCATACTCAATATTTATTCCCTGTGTCGGGTGATTTCACTGTAGGTTTATACCGACTACATTGAGTAACCTGTACAGTAAATATATGAATGCTTCACAGTTAGTAAATAAGAAATTGTAATTGTAAACACAAGATGAAATAAAAAGTACTGAGCCAGTCGGGCCAGGGGGGCAGTATGATTAGTATGCTGGATAAAATTATACCGCGTTGTATTCTTTACTGACTGTTGGTAAAACCAGTGCTACACAAGTGAAATTTTCTGTTTCGATTCTCCAAGCGCACTTTTGGCTTCCGAGGAAAAACATTCGCACCATCGATATAAGCTAAACGGACTAAAGTGGAATTCAAAACTTGCTTATTTTAAGGTGGAAGAAAAGAGTTTATCTCCACGAAGACACACTGATCCAATAGAAGTTACTGTGCTGGTTCAATTAGACTGTTAATAAAAGGGCAAACAGCTCATCATCAGGATTTGACACAAATCTTCGCCCCATGGTCTGGGGCAGCAATGGCTTCAATGGCAATATTAACATTTACAATCAAGGGAAGGGAACGCTATTTATCAACTCTGATAGACAAAAAGACGATAGACAGATATGATAAAATCTTGACGTACAGTCATGGATTGAATAATCACTCAGAAAGGATCTGCGGCTCATTCCACTCTCTTGTGTTTGAGTGAAGCAAACCAATCTGGAACTCGAACGGATTTGAAACTTCGTAATCCGATCGAGATCGACTTCTGCTTTCTAAAATCCATCCGAGATTCAAACCCAACCGGTATTTGCAAAAGTGGCAACATTGCCTTGACGCAAAGCAAACGTCAAAATTATTCATCCGTATTCGCCAATGAGCTACATAAAGAGGTGGGCAGTAGGCGAAGTATATCTGTATTGGCACGCAAAATATCATGTAGAAATTATTTGCATTCAATATGAAATGTATATGGAAGAAACAAAACAATGTTGAAAGTTCTCACGGTTGCATGATAATTTGAGCCATAATTCTCATGAAATCATTCAACTGTTTGTTTTTTAACAGATGACAATTGTATCGTGGCTTATTACGATTATTTATGTGGCAAAAAGGTCCAGTGAGCAATCATATGCATTGTTTTCGAAAACAGTAACATTTTCGGTGAAATTTAGATTGATTGGCGATTATTTTCTCACAACATACACACCGACACTAAGAGCCTTTGAAACATACGCTCCATAACGTTAAAATAATGAACCTTCGTTTGTTTCTATGAACGTAGGGGAATGAAAATGGCACATGGAAACATCACTTTTATCCGTCTTTTTCGACGTGATTTCACAAATATTAACTGCACACTATCACATTAGCCTCATATTCAGCGGGAACTCTAAAAAAATGTACGTTTTAAACTGATAAATTACTTCCTGAAAATAGTATTTTCACATGGATGCGGTTGGCAATCAAAGATAAACACAACGACTGACGTCACTATTTGAGAAATAGTTAAGGCAGCGCATGCTATGTCGCTCGAAACTCTACCATCTTCATTACCTTTTCTCCAGGACATTGCGTATTCGCGAAGCTAGTTACTCTCTATCACATTAGCAGGCTCAAATGAGGTTTTAAACTTTTGAAATTTGAATGAAAATTAATAATTGATGTTATTGAAATACTTCGAGCACGTAGTTATCAACCTTACTTAACTATTTTTCTATAATTTTCCTAGCATTCCCTCTTAAACTTTATCGTAATATAAACTAATTATCAGACACAATTTTGTTCCGCGGCAAAGCAATGTTGCCACTTTTGCATATGTCGATTGGGTTTGAATCTCGGATGGATTCTAGAATGCAAAAGTCAACCTCATTCGGGTTCTGGAATAGGGGTGAATAGAATAGGGAAATGTGGTGTTCTCAAGAAGTAAAAAGTGAAATACAAGTGATTGCGCATCAAGCATCGCTAGTTGACGGTGGACTATTTATATGGGATTTTTATAGTATTTTCCCATAATGATAATTATTTTCATTAGATCATACAAATGATTGTATTATAGTATTTCTCAGCCGTATGAAAATGGCAGAGTATGGGGATCTCCTGATATGGAGATGTGTGGCAAAGACACGTAGTAAATATTGTTTCTAAATCTCTACGACCACCGACTCGACTACGACCAAAGGACCACGATCAGCATATTCCAGACATCGTACGATCGCGGTCAGTCAAAAGCCACCAATACTTGCCAATAAACACTAGCAGTGGAATCCGTGACACTTTTCAGTTCTCATTCCATTCCGTTCCGTGTATTCGCGTTCAATTTTGAATCAAGATTGACGTAGCCGTGCAAGTTCCGTGCGTTAATAGGTTACGAGTGCGAAACACAGTGTAAAAATCAGGATTGGTAAACCCGATTTAAGTGAGTCCGCAAAGTGACAAGATAAAGTGTTTAAAATTTATAACGCCGCTACCACAATGACGAAAAATACCGACGACCTTCATTGACTCACGAGACTTGGCACATATCCTAGTTGAAAATATACCCCCATTGGAAAATTTATAAATTTAAGAATGTTCAGACGTGGAGCAATGTTGCTACAAGTTTCTACAAAGTAAATCCCATCCAAAATGGGACAACGCCGGCAAAGAATGTTGACTTAAGGCAACGCAAAACTGTTGTCTCTAAATCCTACAATCCTACGGTATTCAATTAGAATAACACTTACCCAATTCCAAAAAATCCATCATTCAGTGACAATAATTGAGAATAAGCTTGCTCAGGTACATTTAACAACCACTGAGTTGATTGACTCGGTTAATATCATTCACTCTAGGCGGCTGAACAAGTTTGGGAATATCATCGTTCCTGCTATTCAGAACATAACAAACTCTCTAGTTGTTGGTTGGCAGAGCGTTGAAGAGGTCAAAATAATGTTGAACAATGCCATACTGACTAGTATGCAAGATTTGCATAGAAGCTTTGAACCACACGAATCTTCACAAATTGTCTCAAAAATATTTTAATTCTATTTCATGAGCCAAAGACTGCCAGAAGTCCTGTTCGCGAAACGGCTAATTGATAGCGATGACGAATACAGTGACAGCAGTCAGAGTTTTTGTGAATCAGGAGAATACTCACAAGTTCCGATTAAAAATTTAGACATCCATTTCGACCCTTCATTACAGGTGAGACAAATGGCGGAACAAAATAGCGGAGAAATTAGCCTAATGCAACAACTTCCCACCCAAACAAATACGCTTTCACAATCTGTATCCTTAATGAACACACAATGAACACCAAAATCCAACCATCCAAGGCACAGCGTCAACAGAATCAGCTCATGCTTCATCCCAGAGCTGCCAACGGAAAGGAATACTACGTTAGCAAAACTATTAGAAAGTGTAGAAATGTTCTGTATGAGAAAAAAAATTTGCATCAAGTTAGTCTTGTACAAGCAGTGAGTTTAGTACATTTTTTTAAATTAAGAACTGCATCAGTAAAATTGTTGGATTTTTGTGAAGTGTTCCAGATAGCATTCGCGTAGATAAGAGAACAAAGGAATATTGGGTGAATGCCACATGTTACTTTCCCAGCTTAGATAGCAGGGCCAAACATAAAATAATTAAATATCAAAACTGAAGCGCAGCGGACTTCAATGTCTGTGTCCATAAAAAAAAGAACCAATGTAATCAAAATAATGCTAGCAGGAGGGAACCACATGTTTGTTTCTTTTCTTTAATTTGTTTTATATAGCTTCCAAGGTAAGCGTGCCAGAGTTTCCTGACTCAACAAGATCCATGTTTTGATAAGGCCCAAGGCGAGAGCGCCGCATGAGCCACCCGAGAGGTGATTAAAATAAATGTTTAGGTTCCTCGCCCCTAATAGCGCGTGGTATGAGCGCGAAGGGCATGGCAAGATAAGGGGCCAAAAAATAAACCGGAAAGATTCTCAAGCAGTTGACAGGTAAATGGAGATCTTTTTTCTATCTCTTTTTGAGATTAGACTAGGCTAAAATTTGTATATATAGTCTACGTTTTTTTAATAAAGTTCAATTTAGTACTGGTTCACCGATTACGGATCAGCGATACGCACCAATTCCAGACGGACCAAATCACGGAAAATGATAGCGGTAAGTTATAGAATTAACATATTTTCAATCAAAGTTTGTTACATAAGACTAGTTTATTGTCGTGGAGAGCGATCTGAAACGCGAGACGTAACATAACCATAAAGTAAACATAACGATCAACTCAGCATGAAGCGCGATTAGTAAACATAACAGTGGGACTTATGTTGCTTATTAGGCAAAAAGGGTCATGTATCTAATTTCATTATGGTTGTTGTTCAAATGACAAACTCTAGAAATACATTAGTGTACGACGGAGTCAACCCAGCACTTACCCAGGAACCACCCACAACAAGCAGTCGGATTAACCAAGTCATCCAGATAGCTAGCCAGGCGTCGTCAGGTTACACAGCTAGGATATGATTTGTTTAATCTTTATTTTCTTAGGAAACATAGTGTGTGCGGTAACGAGATTGTTTGAGCATAATAAAGAATAATTCGTTAAGTGACCGTAGATTTGAGCAGTCGTGTTTTTTTAAATCCGAAAAGTCCCCGTAAGTAAGTAAGACTTAATTGGCGCAGTCGGCGCTGATTTCGAAATTACTACAACAGTGTTGGAGTTCCCAAATCTGCTAAACTCGAGATAATTTAAGTGCATTCTTTAAAAAAAATACAAACGAACTCAATTAAAATTAGTGAACTTCGAAATAGTTAAGAACGGCTAAGCAAAATTATTAAGTGTTAAGCTAGTAAAAATATTTTTTTGAAGCTATTAGTGAAAGGCTCCGAGCGAACATCGGATACTAGACATGTGAGTTTTTATTTTTAATAAAACACAAAAACCCAATTATAAAAACCCCAATTATACGAAGAGGTCAATACGAATCAAATAAAAGTGTTAGCAATCAGAAATCAAGCAGTGAAATCAAATAAAAGTGTTAGCAAGAAATTTTTAATAACTAATCAATATAATCAACAAATCGGTGAATTACAGCAAGAAATTAGCAATACTTAGCAATAGAAAATCTGATCCCAATCATCAACTCTGCGCATGGAGCACCGATGCACACAATTTGGATTCAGGCGATCCGATCAAAAATTTTTGGTGATGCCGATAACGTGCTAGAGTTATACAGTACTAATTTTGAGTGAAGTGAGATCAAATCAAATTTGATCACGCACTACAGTGGCCGGAGGGATGAGATTTCCCTCACCAGGGATCTTTTTGGCATTATTCAGATTGGCTCTGTCGAAGATTTTTATGGCAAAATCTCGCATTTCCCCTTCTTGTAAACCTATTGAATATCAACGAAGAAAACACACAGGTAAAGACAGCAACACACTCGTTCTATCAACAAATAGGACTGAAAGTCTTTTTGTCTGGCTTAAAAGACCCATTAGGACTAATTATACTTGCCCAATCTCCGTTAAATATGAAAGAAACTTTGCGGCTATGTTTAGAGGAAAAAAATTACCATTTTGGAAAATATACTCCTAAATCTCAACCTCCACAAATACCCTCGAAATCTAATTCACTATATCCACCAAACTATAATGCAAAACCTTTCCTCGCAGATCCAATCCAATACAGAAAAGCTGTGCCACGAGACGATCGACATTTTATCCCGTAGAGTAGTGCGGGGCAAAAGTGTTCACGGGGCAAAAGTGCGCATTGGCACTTTTAAACTTTTAATAAACGAGCATGAAAATTCTGCAATAGTGTACTCGTTTGATACATTATTACACCAGCTGCTCACACATATAAACATGATACATTTCATGAAAGTGGCGAAAAGTTATAAGGCAAAAAAAGTTGCGTTATTTGGATTTAATTTTTTCATTTTTGGAGATTGCGATTTAGTTACCTAAAATAACTGAAAAGTTCGAAACTACATTGTCAAGGAAACCTTTATTCTATAGTAGATAATATTGCGTATTCGTTTTTGCGAAAACGTTTACGAGCTTTTTTAAAAATTCGATTAGTTGAAAAATTTGCTTGTGGAGCAAAGGTGCGCAGCGGCCATGGGGCAAAAGTACGCACCATCGTTTTGCTCTAGAAAAATTATAAAATGTTTTCAACCAAATTTTAACGGTACCCACAAGAAGAAAAATAATTTAAAGAAATGAACTCCAGGTAAGGTATGAGTTTTGAAGCGTATTTCTGAATCATCTGAGGAAGAGGCTTATATCAGCAAGTATACTTATGATTTGGTTTTACTTTTATTGATATTTCTACATCTGCTGGGATGAGCCAGTGAGCACCTAGGGTGGTTCAGAGGATCTGGCGAACCATTGCAGAGCACTGGACAAAGGTTTATATGGTATGACTCTCAAAGATTTGCAGCGCCTGGTGTTTGATTTTACGAAAGCCAACAACCTCCAGCACGAATCCAACCAAGTTGCAAAACTGGCAGGAAGGGATTGGGCTGCCAGCTTCATGAGAACACATCGTCTGTCTCTTCGAACCCCAGAACAGCGCAACGAAACAACAGAGCTTCAAGGCAAAACATCGGAGTCAGAACCAAAATCCAAGATGAGAAAAAAATTGCTTAAAAATAATTCGAAATGAATTTCAAATGGAAAATGTTTTTAATTTTCAATCCAATAACGGTTATTTTTCGTTTATGGTTATGCTTTCACAATAAACTTCAAATAAATATTTTTTTTATCTTGATTTGTTAATGAAAAGAATTGTGTTTCAAATGTTGGACATTTTCAGATATCTTATATTGTCAGTCTCCTCCCTCCCGAAAATTTCCACGTGCTATGTGGATGGCCCGTTATCATTAATTCTAGGTGCCAAGAATCAATCAACACATAACAAAATCATGTTCGACCATAACAACTAACCTTCTCCACCCATAAAACATCATATGACACCCCCTGTCGCGGACAGATAGGCTGTAAAATAAAATATATATTTAAATAAGACCCCGGCAGATCGAGGGCAAACTATAAGGGCAAGCAAACACAAGTATTTGTTTTCATTGTATAGATTAGATCAGAAAATGCTTGTGGCCCACCAACGATGTTATTGCTTATCATAAACCATAAATAGGAAATAGAAGTTGGTTAGCTAGGACAAAGTGCAACATTCAGATTGCGTTTTGTAAATAAGTAAATATGCACCACTTAGGATGCAATTATGACCCTCTCCCTCATTCGCAGCATTGTTTAGGACAGCGCAGCCGTCGCAGATTGCACAATGCGTCATCGCTTGCGATTATGATGGAGAGGGACTAAAAATAAGATAGGGTAAACTAAAAGGAAACCGATATGTTATCGGCTTCAAAAAAGAGAGAGGAGATATACCTCATCTTTAGGTTAAGATTTTGTGTATAAATATTGTAAAAAGCTGTAAATAGATCCAGTCTTAAAATCGAACTCACGCTGTAAGCGTAAAATTTCTTCTCTTTTTTTTCGAAAGAAATTTTCACCCCCCTTCTCCCCAGTGGATGGATATATATATATATATATATATATATATATATATATATATATATATATATATATATATATATATATATATATATATATATATATGTATATATATATATAAGTCAAGGTCACAGCTGATAGCATCAACCTAGAACTGAACGAGCTGCAACAACAACAACAAGCGGTGGCTTCATCTTTACACGCGCTAGAACGGGCGCTGACGGTGTCATCGAAATCGGAAGCCTAGTCTCGGCGAACGACATAAACGACCGGTGTCATCACAACGGACGGCGGCAAAAGTAACTCGAGAACCCGCGGACGCAGCGAATAGCTGAGAACTGGTAGCTAGTAGGGCAACGATAGGGAAATATTAATTGGAATAAATCACTTTTTGACAGAAGCTCAAACTGGTAAGTCGTGATCTTTTGTAAACCTTTTCTTTCCTTTTTTTAAAAACTCCCTCCCGTTCATCAAGAACGTATTTGGCGCAGTCGGTAGGATGTTTTAAAAGGAAACTCCGATCTGAATAACCCAGCTTTTGCTGCTTTCGAGGGAATATCGAGGGTTTGTGGTAGCATTCAGCAACACGGAATTTTCTCTTAAAACGAACCTTTCCTTTAACATTTCCTTTAACCTTTCCTTTTAACAGTAGATAATAAGTAGTGTTCAAAATTTAAGACAAAAATGCTTAGATAATAAGTAGTGTTGAAAATTGATGACAAAAGTGTTTGGACAATAAGAAGTGATTTAAAGTGTTTAGATCATAAGAAGTGTTTATAAATTTATGATAACAAGTAGTAACAAGTACAACAGTAGATAATAAGTAGTGTTCAAAATTTAAGACAAAAGTGCTTAGATAATAAGTAGTGTTGAAAATTGATGACAAAAGTGTTTGGACAATAAGAAGTGATTTAAAGTGTTTAGATCATAAGAAGTGTTTATAAATTTATGATAACCCGCAAACTGGCGGAAGCAATTCAAGAAAGAATTGAGGAATTAAGTTCACAATTAGAGGCGCAGCGGCTTCAAATCATTGCCCTGCAGCCTAATCCGCGTGCGCAGCCTCCGGTTCAGAGGACCGACGCATACCAATATGATATTGGCCGTATTCCGGACCCAATAAAATTGATTCCGAACTATGGTGGAGACCCGAAAACACTCTCTACGTGGATAGAATCTGTAGAATCAAAGCTTGAATTTTCAAAATTATTAGTTCCACCCGAATACAATTTAGCATCTGTACTACCTATCTGGACTAGTATAATCCGAGACAAAATCATAGACAAAGCAAATGAAGCCTTAGTAGCTAATCACGTTGGGCTCGAATGGGAAGACATCAAAATTACGTTAAAAGATTACTTTGCAGACAAGAGAGATTTATCCACATTATTAACAAAGATTTGCTATCTCAGACAAAATCAAATGGAAGTAGAAGAATTCTATACGCAATGTCGGACACTATTATCCGACATACGTGCAAAAATTACGCTGAATGATGAAACAAAACCACACGCGAAAGTTATGCTTGAATCGTACGAGCTAATGATTACGAACTCCTTCATCGACGGATTACATGAACCATATTCGTCGCTTACTCGAGTTAGTAGACCAAAGGATTTACTAACCGCCTATCAAAATGCGATTGACTTAGTCAATGCCGCAAAGAGGAAGAAGGAAAAATTCCAAACCAGACCTTTTAGATCTGGGGAACACAGGCCGATGCCACCTCTGGTCCGACCTCCAGCTCCGGTATACCAACAAAGGCAACATCCGCCCTATTACAGAAACAATAGTACCAATAATCACGTTATCAATAAAAGCCATAATAAAAATTCAGGAAACACAGTCCAGGCAACTAACCTATCACAACAAAAGCAGAGAGGATCCACCTGCTCTAGAAGAAGGACAACTTGTCCTAAACAAAACCCAAGGAATAAAATCGAAAACTAGAAACCCTTTCCAAGCAGTAGAAGTAGCCCGAGACATTAACGTAGCCTATAATGATATCGACGGTCGACTTCTACACAAGGCTAAAATGAAGCGGATTCGAGAATAAAAACAATAACTTGAACATAGTTAGTAGCTTGATTTTCTTTCTTTTTCAGAAACCATACGAAGACATACTTACCAGGCTTACCAGACGCTATCCCCTGTTCCAGAATTAACCCCAATAAGTAACCAATCTAACTAACAAAATAACTACCATGAAAGTGTTAATAACCCCCATATTAGCCATAATGGTACAACACTCCTTTCAAATAATCCAAATTACCTCCCTTAACGAAAATCCCGGGTTATTAGCACTTCAAAACGGAGAAAGTTACGTGAAAAAAGGAGAACATAGAATTTTCCATATAATTAATCTTAAAGATTATGATCAAACAATTGAAAGATTCTCTGTTCTGCTAAATGGCTTAAAAAACTTTGGAAATTTTTCGGAATTAACCTTTATAATGGAAACGAAATTTAGAAGTGTCAAAAGTCTATACAACGACCTTCAACCGCTGTCAAGAAATAAGAGAGGTTTGCTAAACTTTGTAGGTAGTGGAATAAAAGCGATTACCGGAAATTTAGACAATGATGACTTGATATCAATTTCTAAAGATCTACAAGATTTGCAGTTTAACAACAAGATGTTAATCAACGAGAATAACGAACAGGTAAAAATTAATTCCATGTTTCAAGACAAAATGAACAGAATCATTAAACAAATAAATGCTCAACATGAGGAAATAACGAAGAATATCATCCAGGCTAGATATCAAAGCAACCTCACACAAAGTATGACAGTTCTAAAAGAAATTATAAAAATAGGATACAGTCTAGATCACACAAAAAATCATCTCTCAGATATTTTCGAAGCAATGCAAGCAGCACGAATGAACTTTATTTCCAAAAGGTTACTATCACCAGGAGAATTAAATTTTGCAAGACAAATGCTAGATCAACAGAATATAACTATTTACAATACAGAAGAGCTTTACGAATTCCTAGGGATATCTGCATTCTACAATAAGACAAAATTAATCTTCATAATTTCAGTTCCAATCATAGAAAAACCAATTTATATGAACTTTATCATAGAATCCTTACCACTAGTAGGCAACAAAATTATAGAGCTACCGAAAGCACTGGTCCTGAATAGCAACGAGAAAAGTTATTTCATCGATGAAGCATGTCCACGCGTAGGAAGCATCAACCTGTGTGAAAGGTCTCATTTAACCATAATCCCCCAAGAAGAATGCGTCACGCAATTGCTGAATGGAAGACCCGCTAATTGTACGTTTGTACCATTCAGAAAAGCGTTCGACGAACAATCACATAATCACAATCACAATCAATCACATATATATATATATATATATATATATATATATATATATATATAAGTTACCGTCAATTCCAAACGGCAACACCAGCCATGCACCAGCTCGAACAACCTAAACAGCGGCATCATCACTTTTGGCCAAACGTCCCATCTTCACTGAAATAACATATTCAACGTAGACACCACAACACGAATCAGCATAACAGGCAACGGTACGCAACTCGAGAATGTAGGTATCAAATTCCCTTCGGCTCATTGAGTAGGCATAAATCATAAGTCATGTAAACTGGAAGCGATAATAAAGTTAGTCTTAATCTTACAGTGAACAAGTGTAGTTCTTTTTTTAAAAACGCTCTCCTTTAATTTAAAAACGTAAGTGGCGCAGTCGTGCGGATTGCGGTTTTAGTTAGAAGTTCGCGTGTGTGACCGAATCGACGGCTTATCGATTGTAGTGGCACCCCAAGGACAACTAACAAAACCAAGCGATCAGAACCAGCGAAGGAATATCGCAAAAATTAAGGTAAGCAAAAAGAGACTAGGTATAGTGATTTAATATTTAGTGATTTAATAACGAATAAAAAGGTGATTTTTTTTATAACCGGTACCAAGTGAAAAACTTTATAAAAAGATATTTTAATTTCCTAGAGACTAGGTGTAGTGATTTAATATTTAGTGATTTAATAACGAATAAAAAGGTGAATTTTTATAACCGGTACCAAGTAAAATACTTTTTTAAACAAGGAAATTTTAATTTCCAAAATTAAGCGATTTAGGAATTTCAATCGAGGCCGAGACATGGCAGAGAACCAGCTCGAACTTCTCCAAGCGAGTTTGGAACAACTGGCCAGCCGTCTGGCCGAGAAGGATGAGCAGATCGCTCAATTACAAATCCAAGCAGCGCAAGGTGAGCGAAATGCTCAATCACTTGCCGCCCAACTGGCTGCCAACAGGCAAGCGAACCCCGTGCAGGTGATTCAAGTGCCGGAGCAAAGAACGGAATCGATACTAAAATCGTTACAGACGCCCCAAATTATTCGGGATCTTCCGTGTTTCGACGGAAACCCGTTAAAATTAAACTCATTTTTAAAGGGGATTGATAATATAATCCCTCTGCTGAATGAGGCACAGAATACTAACGTCTATAGAGTGTGGATTCAAGCGATCCGCACAAAAGTAATTGGGGACGCTGACAACGTACTCGAACTATACGGCACCAACCTAACGTGGGCCGAGATAAAACAAACCCTAATCACACATTACAGCGACAGGCGTGACGAGGTCTCCCTCACCAGAGACCTCTTCAAATTGAACCAAATCGGAAACGTGGAAGAATTTTACTCCAAGGTATCGCACATCGTTTCACTGCTCACAAATAATCTGAGCATAACAGAACAAAATGCAGCCGTGAAACAAGCAAAGAAAGAATTTTTCCAGGACATAGGGCTAAAAGTTTTCCTCGCTGGCTTAAGAGAGCCGCTAGGACCAATCATTAGAGCCCAATGCCCCACTACAATGAAAGACGCTCTCCGACTTTGTATGGAGGAGCAAAACTATAATTATGTAAAATCATATAAACCAATGCTACCACCGAAACCATTTAATCATCCAAGAGCTCCTATTCCTCCAAACATACCTACCCGGCCAGTGAATCCTTTTAAATTTTCAGCACCATACAATGGTCCTGTGAACGTACCCCGTTTTCCACCGAACCCCAAACCAATCAATTGGCAACCTAATTTCTCTCCAAACCCAATTCAGAGACCCCCAATTTTCAGAAATAATTTCACCCAGCAACCAAATCCTAATTTTCCCCGCAATCAGTTTGGACAAAACCATCAAAATAATTTTCCCAAACCAGTCCCTATGGAGGTGGACCACTCGATCCGAAGTAGGAACGTAAATTACATGAATAGAAACAATAATAACCATTTTAAACCACGCCAGAATTTAAATCCTTTTCACCCAAGTCCCAACTATCATTTCAAACATTGTGAAGAAACATATTTGCCCGATTATGGACATGCTGAAAATGACAATTATGCCTTAGCGAAGGTTGAGGGAAATTACCCAGACTATGACCCCCATAACAACATCTATTCAGAAAATGATCCAAACATTTTCGGAGGAAACATCGAAACCAATGAGACATCTGAGAACACAGAAGGAAATGTAGATGATTTAAATTTTCAACCGGATTCAGACAGTTCAAACGGGAGATAACAAATTTTATCCCATATGTAAAATTAAACACGAAAATAGGAGAGATGAAATTTTTGATAGACAGTGGCGCTAACAAAAATTACATCAATCCTGCGAAAATTGCAAATCTAAAAATTTCCAAACTAAATCATTCTTTCGTCAGAAATATCAACGGCACCCATTCCATTAGCGAATCCGTTGAATTTTCTCCCTTCGATGGAAAACCTCCCATCACATTCTTTTTGTTCAAATTTCATCCCTACTTTGACGGACTTATTGGCTATCAAACATTGACTGAACTTGAAGCCGACATAATCACTTCTTCTAACACACTTAAATTTCCAGACTATACCATCCAGATGAGTAGGAAATATCCTAATTCCTACGACATCAACTTGAATGCAAATGAAGAGGTTCCTATAAAACTTCCAATAGACATACAGAACGGTGACTTCTATATTCCAGAACTTTACTCCTTAACAAACGACGTGAATATCCTTCCAGGACTCTATCGATCAACCGATAATAAAGCTACTGTCATGATTAGAAATACTAGCCATTGTCCGGTGAAAGTTAATTCAAACAGACCTATTTTTTCCGAATTAAACAATTTTGACGAAGTCTCACCTCCTGATTCAATGAATAATAACCCTCAAGAACTGCTGAAACAAATCCGCTCAGACCACCTAAACTCAGAAGAACGCCAAAATCTGTTCAAAATAATAAAGAAATACAGCGATATATTTCATCAAGAAGGACTAAACTTGACCTTCACAAGTGCTATTAAACACGAAATTAACACCAAAGATGAAATACCGGTACACTCGAAATCCTATAGATACCCTTATTGCCATAAAGCTGAAGTGCAACAGCAAATAAGCAAAATGCTCGATCAGGGTATTATTCGTCACTCGAGCAGCCCTTGGTCTTCCCCGGTGTGGATTGTCCCCAAGAAAGAGGACGCATCAGGGAAGCGAAAATGGCGTCTAGTGATAGACTATAGAAAATTGAACCAAAAGACTATCGAAGACAAGTACCCTATACCCAATATAAATGAAATATTGGACAAACTGGGACGTTGTCACTATTTCTCTACATTGGACTTAGCTAGTGGGTTTCACCAAATTGAAATTCAAGATCGGGACATACCAAAAACCGCCTTCAGCGTGGAGCATGGGCACTATGAATTCCTTAGGATGCCATTTGGTCTTCGGAATGCTCCATCCACGTTTCAACGCGTGATGGATAATGTCCTTAGAGATTATATTGGCACCATATGCCTTGTGTATATGGATGACATTATAATTTTCTCCACCAGTCTTCAAGAACACATTGAAAGCCTTTGTAAAATTTTCGATAGACTTAAAAGATTTAACATGAAACTTCAGTTGGACAAAAGCGAATTCTTGAAAAAAGAAGTTGCTTTCCTGGGTCATATTGTGACTCCAGAGGGCGTTAAGCCTAATCCCAATAAAATACAAACAATAAAAGAGTGGCCTTTACCTAAGAATGAGAAACAACTCCGTGGGTTCCTCGGCGTGTTAGGATATTATAGGAAGTTCATTAGAGACTTTGCGAAAATCGCAAAGCCCCTAACAAACTGTTTGAGGAAAGGTGAGGAAGTCCATCATTCAGAGGAATTTATTGAAGCTTTTCACAAATGTAAAAATATATTAACAAGTAGCGACATACTGCAATACCCCGACTTTACACGAGACTTCATCTTAACCACAGACGCCTCTAACCACGCGATTGGAGCCGTATTATCCCAAGGCATAATAGGTCGAGACAAACCAGTAGCGTTCGCCTCGAGAACTCTAACCAAATCCGAAGAAAATCTCTCAACGATCGAAAAGGAATTACTAGCCATTTGGTGGGGCTGTAAATACTTTCGACCATATTTATTTGGCCGCAAATTCACACTATACACTGACCACCAGCCCTTGACTTACGGTTTAAATTTGAAAACCCCCAACAGTAAATTGATCCGCTGGAGATTAGATCTTGAAGAATACGACTATGACATTAAATACCGACCAGGCAAACAAAACACTGTTGCCGACTCCCTATCTCGGATTCCCCTAGAGATCAATCTCAACGAAGACACAGATAATAACGAAGACGAAAACGATACCGACGACGCAACCGTTCATTCGGCAGACACGGATGACTCGGAATTCATACCTATGACACTAAAACCACTGAATGCATTTTCAAATCAAATAGTTTTAAAAATTGGACAGACAGACAGTGAAGAAGTCGAAGAGATTTTTCCACGCGTGTTCAGAAAAACGATAACAAAATTACATTTCGGAGTTCCGACCCTTCTAAGAATACTACGTGATTACACAAATCCAAAAAAATTAAATTGCATCAATTGTCCAGAGACCGTCCTACCTTCTCTTCAAATAGTCTACAAAAACTATTTTAGCCGAAATAAAACTTTTAGAATGAGAATATCCCAAATCACCTTAGAAGACGTCACTACCGAAGAACGCCAGAACGAAATCATACGAGGACAACACGATTTCGCCCACAGAGGTATTCAGGAAAATCTTCAGCAAATCTCTCGAACATACTATTTCCCTAGCATGAAAAGAAAAATCAGAACGTACATAAGATTATGCGATCAATGCAATAAAGCCAAATATGATAGAGCACCTTACAAAATCAAACTAGGACAGACCCCCATCCCAAAACGGCCACTAGAGATTATCCATGTGGACATATTCATATCTCAACCGGATATGTTCTTATCCATTGTAGATAAATTCTCTAGGTTCGGAGTTTTAGTAAGTATCAAGTCCAGAACAATACAAGATATAAGAAGAGCCCTTCTGAAGTTCTTTAGCACTCATGGGAAACCTCAACTTATTGTATGCGATAACGAGCCATCCATGAGATCTATTGAGGTTCGAGGACTCCTCGATGACCTAGGCATACAAATATATTTTACACCGACAAATCATAGCGAGACCAACGGAATAGTGGAAAGATTCCACAGTACACTCGCCGAGATTTATCGTTGTAATAGGCATAAGTATGAATCACTATCCAACAAAGAATTATACAGAATTTCTTGCACTTTATATAATGAAACCATACATTCTGCAACTAACATGAAACCCCGAGAAATCTTTTTAGGTATCAAGGACCAAGATGAAAGACCTCTGGACGCCGAAGAAATATTGGCAAAAAGAGATAAATTATATGACGAAGTCGTATTAACACTGACCAAAACACAAAGGAACACACATAAACAACACAACCGGCATCTGGAAGACGAACCAAAATTGGTCCCAGATCAGCAAGTGTTACATAAAGTGCAGGGAATTCGGAATAAAACGAGAAAACGATATTCAACGGTTCAAGTTGTCGAAGACAGATTGAAAAGCTTTATTGACGACTCGAATCGTAGATTACACAAAAATAATATAAAAAGAATAAATAATAACTAATAATATTTTTTCTTTCAGATGGCACTTTGTCTGTTGATCCTTCTTGTTCTGCAAATGCAACTTTATTTTGGACAAATCATTCAAATTCAAGACATTTCAACAAACCCCGGACTATTGACCATACGAATGGAATCAACATTCATCAAAAACGGACATATTCACGTTTATCACGAAGTAGACCTCGACCTATACCAACCTATACTTAACCAACTCAACACCATAATCACCGGATTAGAAACCTTTCCTAACATCAGAGAAATCACAAGAATGTTGCGTAGTAAAATGCATGAAATTACAAACTTATACAGAATCCTTTCCCCTAAGGAGAGACACAGAAGAGGAGCCTTCAATTTTTTAGGGTCTACAATAAAATTAATTACAGGAAACCTAGACCAAGAAGATTTAGACAGAATTAACACGGAGATTGAACATCTCAAGGCAGGAAATCGACAGTTAATTAATGAAAACAATTTACAAGCAACAATCAATGAAAAACTACAAAATAGAATAAATAAAATAATCCAATCCATTAATGACCAACAAAGTAAGTTGGTAAAACAAATTATTTCAAATAGACAAGCTATATTAGATCCCAACAATGTAAACCAAAATTTCACGGCCCTCAGCAAAGTAATCAGAGTTTCATTTCACCTAGACCAAATACGAAACCACCTAGACACCGTATTCGAAACCATTCAATTAGCTCGCGTAAATGTGATTTCGAGGAACTTCCTAGAACCGGAGGAATTAAAAGTCATAGTGCATCAGTTAGAAAAACAGAACATTACATTGCTTAATTCAGAACAGGCTTATGAATTTATAAGTATAAAAATAGTCTTTAAGAACAGCAAATTATATTTTGTTATCTCAGTGCCATTTGTTAAAACGGAAATATTTAACGAGTTGCTGCTGGAACCATTACCAATCAACGGAACATCTCTAAAACTACCATCAAGGACAGCAATAGTAGGAAGCCAATCAACTTATCTTCTCAACGGGCGATGCCAACCTGTGGGACAAAATACCATATGCGATCAGAACAATCTGATAGACGTTTCCAACGACGCATGTTATTCCAAAATCCTACGAGGATTTTCCGGAAAGTGCAGCTTCGTGGATCACGATGCCAATTCAGGCGTCAAGCGGCTAACTGATTTCCATATCGTGCTGAAGGACGTTCAAAAAGTATTCATACAAACGGATTGCAAACTGACAAACAGAACACTATCAGGTAGTTTTCTAATATACTTCTCAAACTGTGCAGTAATCATCAATGGCACAAAGTTTGACAATCGAGAAAGACACAACAAACAAACACCACTGGCAATATCGCTAGATGGTCTACAAATAGAAAAAGGCGCTCTCGAGGAGAATATAACTATAGAAAAACTACAAGAATTAAACATCCGCAACCGTGAACGAATGGATTCAATAGAAGAATCATTTGCAATCCATATCTCAACAAATATCGGAATATTTTCGATAATTATAATTTCTGGAATAGTAATAGCCATAACGAAAATCAACAAACGCACTAGTAACGTATTTAAAATTGGCCAGCATCCATTCCCAGAACCCCGCAGAACATTACCAGAGAAGAAGGAAAATTCAGAGAAACCAACATCCGCTAAAATCGAACCGGGACGGTTCGAACTTCATGAGGGAGCAGTTACCGTCAATTCCAAACGGCAACACCAGCCATGCACCAGCTCGAACAACCTAAACAGCGGCATCATCACTTTTGGCCAAACGTCCCATCTTCACTGAAATAACATATTCAACGTAGACACCACAACACGAATCAGCATAACAGGCAACGGTACGCAACTCGAGAATGTAGGTATCAAATTCCCTTCGGCTCATTGAGTAGGCATAAATCATAAGTCATGTAAACTGGAAGCGATAATAAAGTTAGTCTTAATCTTACAGTGAACAAGTGTAGTTCTTTTTTTAAAAACGCTCTCCTTTAATTTAAAAACGTAAGTTATATATATATATATATATATATATATATATATATATATATATATATATATATATATATATATATATATATATACGTTATGAAAAGTCCCTCCCACACATTCATTTGAGCCCATAGTAAGAACATGCAACCGAGCCTGGCCCATTGCACGCGCGCCAGATTAACGATGATGCGCGCGAGAATTCGCCAGAAAGGAAAACAAGGTATCACTTGCATAAATACCAAGCCACCGGGATGAACGCAGACTCAGCAGTCTGTAGTCTTTATAATGGGTTCGATGCTAAAATATAAGTTAGTTCTAAGTATGATGTTATAGCGATAAGTGAAATCGTGAATAAATTTATTTTTTATGCTTTCCCGTACGGAAGCTACATAACTGGCGCAGTCATAGTGAAGTGGAAGTAAAGTGCAGTAAAGTGCACGACCGAGCAACGTTTATTGGAAACATCTGGACTACCGGGAAACCACCGGTGAGGGAATATCACCGATTAGCGTAGCCCAGAAGCGAGGAACTACCATCGAACCTAATCATCAACTTAGAAACTCCAGGAGATGATCACCATCATCCTCTTGTAAGTATTTTTTTTTTATTTCTTCCTAAGTGAGTGTTAAAGTGAAAAAAGTAACATAACTCTCGCAACAAAAATCAGCTGCCCCGTAAGCAAAAGTAAAGCACGGAGGCAAGCGGCACAAAATACAACGTTCAGCAATTTTAAAAGCGAGCGAAACTAACAGCCACAAACCGCGAGGTGCAGTGCAGTGTGAGCGAATATCATAGCAGTGCATGCTATGCACTGTTTCAAATGTTACAGTTCCGAACACCAGACCCGATTAAAAATCTGGCCACTTTTGCGGGTAACAAAAAAGAAACACATGCTTGGTTAGAAGATGCGGAGAATACACTCGCACTCTTCCAGTCATACAAAAATGAACCCATTTACAGCCAATTAGTGAGAGCTGTTAAAAATAAAATTATTGGCGATGCCAAAGAAATATTAATAGCGGCTGGCAACCCAAATCAGTGGGAACAAATCATAGAAATAATCCTAAATTCTTATGGGGACAGAAGAGATCTTACATCTCATATTCAATCCCTTTTCTATGTTAACCAGGGAAAGAAGACTCTAACTGAGTTTTACAACCAAGTTAAGAAAATTGATACGTCAATTAAGGCGACAGCAGCTTTGATGGACGACTACAAATCATCCACTAAAGCTATAAATAGTTTAATAAGTCTTACGGCTTTAACAAGATTCATCGACGGGCTAAATGACGAGCTATCAATGCACGTTAGGAGTTATAGACCGCAATCCCTTGAGGACGCTTACTCCATAACTATGCAATATTCTAATGCAGCATATAGACAAAGACTCAACAAACAAACAATAGATCAAAAGACGACCAAAGCAAACAACTTTAAACCATCCGATAGCACCAACAAAAATTCCAACTTGAACCTCAACCCGTTCAATCAAAAACCAAACACTTTCAACAACGGTGGATCTTCGAATACGAAACCATCCTATCCAATTGCAAAGTCAAATGGGTCCGGTAGATTTAAGAATAGAGAGCCGCTACCAGACGACGATGTTTCCATGAGAACAGCAAAATCTCGGACGGAGGTTAACAACCACGAAACTGGGCAAAGACAAAAAAGGGACGACGGCAAAAATTGTGGGGATGAACACGACACCTCCCAACAGCTCGAAGAGTCAATCTTAAACTCGGAGGACGACGATTTTACAAAAGAATTCATCCTTACCACAGATGCTAGTGACTTTGCAGTGGGAGCTGTATTATCACAGGGACAAATAGTTGAATCAACAAGAAAGAAAAGATGACCAGAAATTAACCTTTACACATCAAATCAAACACCGAATTAGAACTGTTTTAACTGAATTTGACTTTGAAATAATTTATAAACCTGGCAGAGAAAACGTCGTAGCCGACGCCCTGTCTAGAATAAAACCAGCAGAAATAAACTCCAATGACATACAGGAAAATCAAGACGAACCCGACACCGACGGCATGACAGTACATTCAGCAGACACCAGCAACGATCATTATATTTGGACAACAGAAAGACCAACAAATTCATTCAAAAACCAGATCATATTTAAAATTTCTCCTACAGACATAGAAGCTCACGAACAAATCTTCACAAAATACCACAGATTTATAATCTCAAAACCAAACTACACAGAACAAGACATAGTAACTATTTTTAAAGAAAAACTTAATCCAAACGGTATAAATTGCATCTATTGCCCTTTAATGCTAACACAATTAATTCAGGAAACATATCGCAAACATTTTTCTCATAACAAAATCTTCAAGCTCCTTATTTCACAGGTATTACTCCAGGACATAAGGCTACCAGAGGAACAGGACGAAATCGTGCGCAAAACTCACGACTATGCCCATAGAGGGATCAAAGAGAATAAAGCTCAAATCCTGTTAGAATTTTTCTTCCCCGAAATTGATAAAAAATTGAAAGTTTATATAAATAACTGTCCTACTTGCAAAAAATGTAAGTACGACAGAAAACCTCCGAAATTGGTTCAAAAAACTAACCCCGCAGAAAATACATTTGAAAGGATTCATATGGATATATTTTTTATGAGTGGAAGAAAAATGCTAACTATAGTAGACGCTTTTTCCAAATTTGCAAACGTGATCGCTCTTGAAACAAGGACTATCGTAGACCTTAAAAGGGCAATCACAGAGCACATCAGAATTTTCGGCAAACCAAAATCGATAACTTGCGATCAAGAACCAAGCTTGACATCGCTCGCCTTCATTGGATTCATGCAGGATTTGGATATTGAAATTCATTTTGCGAGTTCAAGTAACTCAAACGGAATAGTGGAACGATTCCACTCTACACTCATTGAACTATATAGAACTTTAAATTCGAAATACAAAGACATGGAATTCTTCGACAAAATTAACATTCTTGTGGATATTTATAATAACACAATTCACTCAGCGACCGGCTTTAAGCCAAAGCAAGTAGTCTTTAACCACCATAATGAAACAAGCGCGGAAGAAATTTTTCAAAATTACAGTAAAATTCAGTCTGCCATTAAGGTCCTAATGGAAAAACGCAGAAAGCAGATAGAAAATGAAAACAAGGTAAAAACCTTGCCAAAAACTTTAGAACCAGGAGAAAATGTATACGTAAAAGTTAATCGGAGAATAACAAAGGACAAAGACCCATTCAAGGTTTCAAAAGTCGTGGACGATAACGAATTGACATTTAAAGATACTTACGGAGTAAAAATTCATAAAAATAGGATCAAAAAATGATTTTTTTCTTTTTCTTTTCGGTCTGTTTCAGGATCATTCCACTTACTTCAGCGACATTTTACCACGACGTATCGACAAATAACGGACTTTTGACCTTAAAATTAGACTCGGTTAAGATAAAATTAGGATACGACCGTATAATACATAAAATTAACCTAGATGAAATAGGACAAAATATAAACTATATCGAAAAATTAGCAAATAACCTTAATGTAACGGATCACTCAAAGTGTAACTCAAAAACCATAAGATCAATTAAGGAACATGTACAATCTCAAGACACGATAATTAGAAAAGACTTGGAACTCATAAATCTTATTTTGAATACTGATATCCTGATAAAAACCTTAGAAGACCTCGAAGAACAGATTGCCTTTTCAAAATCTAATAGCTTGAACAAAAACATTCTCAGTATGGCTGAAAAAGATTATATTTTGAAATTTTTAGAAAGCCAACATATTGTTATTAAATTTGAAGATGAAATTTATAAATTCGTAAGATCAGTTGTATCGCTACAAAATAATCACATAATCATTATAGTCAAACTCCCCATCATTGAACCGAACGAGTACTCATTGATGCAGTTAGAACCTGTCAACGTGAATGGAACCAGAATCGACACGAACATCCGCTATGTGGCCAAGTATCAGCAGTCATTATACGAGCAGAGTGAGAGGTGTTTCATTTGCGACAATAACTTGCCAGTGAACGACGGTTGCATCTCCAATATCCTGACAAATCAAAAAGCCAAGTGTCCGATGCATAAACAACCAGAACGTCCAATAATCAAGGAAATCAGTGTCGGAACAATTCTCATCGACACAAATAAAGCAGTCTACATTTTAGACTCATGTGGAGAATCACAAATCATTTCCGCTCCAACTATTATTGAAACAGGAACTGCACAGTTACAGTGCAGAATGTAACCTTCAGAAGCAACTCTAAAACTATAAATAAATCTGAATATCTCACACCCATATTTGGAAAAGAGATAGAAACCATTAAACAAAAACCAGACATCGAAGAAATACACCAGATGAATATCGAAAATTTGGAGGAAATTCAGAGACTTAAGCTTCACATGATCAGCTCTCAAACGCTCGGAGGACTAGCGATAGCCTCTACCATCCTGTCAATAGTAATCATCTTATGCATTCGCAGATACAAATCCCAAACTAGAAGTCAACCCCAATAGGATAAAAAAGAGGACATCGTCACCTCACAGATTACCAACAAGAAGTTCGACATCAGCTCCCCGGAAAACAATCAGAAAGGAACAGTAACCGATATCCTGAAGGACGAGCCAACCTGCCTAACGAAATCCTTCCTTCCGGCACCCAGATTTGTCCTTACCAAGGGATCCAGAAAATCAACCGAGGACGCTTGACTCTTAGGGGGGAGACGTTATGAAAAGTCCCTCCCACACATTCATTTGAGCCCATAGTAAGAACATGCAACCGAGCCTGGCCCATTGCACGCGCGCCAGATTAACGATGATGCGCGCGAGAATTCGCCAGAAAGGAAAACAAGGTATCACCTTGCATAAATACCAAGCCACCGGGATGAACGCAGACTCAGCAGTCTGTAGTCTTTATAATGGGTTCGATGCTAAAATATAAGTTAGTTCTAAGTATGATGTTATAGCGATAAGTGAAATCGTGAATAAATTTATTTTTTATGCTTTCCCGTACGGAAGCTACATAACTTATATATATATATATATATATATATATATATATATATATATATATATATATATATATATATATATATATATATATATATATATATATATATATATATATATATATAAGTTATCAACATCCCCTTTCCCAAAGGATAACTCAACAAGCACATTCACATTTCCATCATTCAACCAACGCACCAAGTAATGTTGACGAATCACGTCATCCATCATTATCCACGAATATCCGAAACCGCTGATCAACCAAACATCAACATTTGCATCATTTACCCTTACTTACGAATCAGCAAAACCACGCCATCCAACATCATCATCCAGCCCTTATTTATCACCAAAAAGAGAATATGTTTATAAATAAACTGCCACCAGCGCATCGAAAGAAGATAACAGCGCATCGAAAGAAGATAACAGCGCATCATCATCCAGCCCTTATTCATCACCAATAGGAGAAGATGTTTATAAACAAAATGCCACCACATCGAAAGAAGATAACAGCGCATCATCATCCAGCCCTTATTCATCATCAAAAGGAGAAGTTGTTTATAAACAAAACGCCACCAGCGCATCGAAGGAAGATAACGGCGCATCCAGCATCATAGGAAACCAAGGCCACGATTATTTCACGGAATGCTTTCATAGACAAATTGATAGGTATTTAAGGAGAGTTCAGACAGGAATAAAATCAGTTTTAATTGTGAATTCAAAGAAAATTTAACGTTGTTTAGATTTTTAAAAATTCGCTCAAATCCGAAACTCGGATAACTGGCGCAGTCGTGTTTAAGTGAATAGTGATAATTGTGCTTAGTAATGTAATCAGTGTTAAAAGGAAAAAACCACATCACATAAGAGCCCAACGAAAATGGGATCACTATTAATACTAATGTAAGTAATATTAAATTTAATTTTTACCATACCTTTTTAAAAAAAAAAGTTAGTTCCATGAAAAGGAATTGAATATTATTAAATTCCGCGAAAAGGAATTGAAACCCACTACACAACATTACAATTAAATTAGTTCCATGAAAAGGAATTAAATATTATTAAATTCCGCGAAAAGGAATTGAAACCCACTACACAACATTACAATTAAATTAGTTCCATGAAAAGGAATTAAATATTACTAAATTCCGCGAAAAGGAATTGAAATCCACTACACAACATTACAGTTAGATTTTAAGAATAATCGTGTTAAATAAATAGTTGTGAGTTACAAACATTTAAGTGTAAATTTTGAATTTTTAGACATTCCTGAACCAAAATGAATGAAGACGAAGTCGTTGAAACCGAACAAATGTTCGCAAGAGCAGAAAAAATAATGCGTGGCATGCAGACACCGCAAGCCATTCGCGAACTACCCTGTTTTGAAGGAGACGCAGTTAAGCTGCATTCTTTCATTAAGTCAGTGGAAAATCTTATGCCTTTTATCAAAGTTGTGGAAAACACACCGTTTTACGCCGTTTGGATACAGGCGATACGCGCAAAAATTACAGGTGAAGCCGATAGAATCTTAGAAATTTATGGCACTCCTGCAAATTGGAATGATATCAAGAGTAATTTAATAGCATACTACAATGACAAAAGAGACCCAGTTACACTCACAAGGGAACTCTTCCAATTACAACAAAAAGGATCCATTGAGAATTTTTACGGGAAAGTACAAAACCTACTGTCCCTCCTAATCAATCATACCAACATCAATACCATTGAAGAAAATGTAAAAGGCGATAGAATAAATACGCACCAAGAAAACGCACTACAGGTTTTCTTGGCAGGACTGAACGAACCCATTGGGGGTAATGTACGGGCTCGACAACCTAAAACACTAAAACAAGCATTTGATGACGCTATTGAGGAACGAAATTTTTTAAGTAGAACTGGATTGAACATTCAAAGACAAAATTTCTATCCTCAAACATATCCTCCTAAGCCCTATAACAATTCACCACAAAACAACAACACCCTTACACCATACCAATTCGCTACACCTAGACTTCCGGTCCCAAATAGAAATGTATTCGCACCAAAACCTTACCCAACACATCAACCTAAACCAGTTCCGATGGACGTTGACCGTTCTATACGATCAAAACAAGCAAATTACATAAATCGACCAAACTCAAATAACTTTAGACCAACATATCCTTCTCCAAATCCACAACCAACAAGGCGAAATTTTTTCCAACCTATTGGCCCACCTAGAATACATGTTGAAGAGCTTCATTATACAGAAGACCCTATGGAGCAGCAAATTTATGACCCATATTATTATAATCAATATTATCCTCAACAAAAAGAATATTATGAACAAAACTCAAACTTAGATGAAGAAAATAATCAACCATCAACAGAAACACCGCCAAACACTATTGAAGACCCTAAGCAAGAGGACGATCTAAATTTTCAGATGGTTACGGAACTAAACAACCCAACTTAGCAAACTTCATACCCTATGTAAGATTACCAACCAAACAAGGATTCGATCTAAAGTTACTCATTGACACGGGTGCTAACAAAAACTACTTAAGTCCCCGACTTGTCAAGAAAGCCACCAAACTATCCGTACCCACTTATATTTCGAACATTTTTGGCAGACACGCTATTGATAGCTATGTCATGTTCAACCCATTCCCAGATTTGACAAAAGAGAAATTCACATTTCACATATTTGACTTTCATGATTTCTTCCACGGTCTCATTGGATACGAGACATTACAAAAGCTCAATGCGAAAATAGATACAATATCAAACACAATTTCAATACTTGGGAAAAATATTAAAATGTACAAGAAATACCCTACTATACTATCTAAAAAGACTCCAGGAGAATCAATACACCATATTGAGATGCCTGTTTCAGGAAAACAAGGAGATTTTTATATTGAAAATTATATTGAAATATTACCAAATATAACAATCCTTCCTGGACTATATCATGCTGAAAATCATAAAGCATTTTTAGTGGTTGAAAATACTTCCGTTTCAGAACAAATTGTGAGTTTGGACTTTCCAATTGAAATAGAACTGAATAATTTTGAACAATACGAAACCAAAGACGAATTGAACTGCTTGGATGCTTCAACTATCAGCAATAGATACAGAACACTTGTTGATCAGCTTAGACTAAAACATTTAAATTCAGAGGAAAAAGCCAAATTACTAAAAATAATAGAAGAATACCAGACAGCATTCTATATCGAAGGCGAAACACTCTCAAATACCACTGAAATAAAACACTCAATACATACAAAAGACGATCTCCCAGTTTATCAAAAGAGCTACCGCTATCCTCATTGCCACAAAGAGGAAGTTAGTATCCAAATTCAAAAAATGCTTAATGAAGGTATCATTAGACATTCGAATTCACCTTGGAACTCCCCAATATGGGTTGTACCAAAGAAAAGAGATTCCTCAGGGAAACAAAAATGGAGAATAGTTGTCGATTATAGAAAATTAAATGCAAAAACAGTGGATGACAAATTTCCAATCCCAAATATCTCAGACATATTGGACAAATTAGGTCGAAGTACGTATTTTACTACGCTAGACCTTGCTTCGGGATTCCATCAAATAGGCATGAACAAAAAAGATATAGCAAAAACAGCCTTTTCTACCGATGGTGGTCATTACGAATATGTTAGAATGCCATTCGGGCTTAAAAATGCCCCGGCAACTTTTCAACGCCTCATGAATACCGTTTTAAGAGGTTTAGTGGGCGTAATTTGTCTTGTATACATGGACGATATTATCGTCTTTAGTACAGGCCTTCAGGAACATTATAATAATCTTGCTCAAGTACTAAGTGCTCTCGAAAAAGCAAATTTGAAAGTGCAACTGGACAAAAGTGATTTTTTACAGAAAGAGGTTGCATTTCTTGGACATATTATCAGCGAAGATGGTGTCAAACCGAACCCTGACAAATTAGATGCTATCAAAAATTGGCCAATCCCTAAAACGGAAAAAGATATTAAATCATTTTTAGGAACTTTAGGGTATTATCGAAGATTCATCAAAGACTTTAGCTGATTGACAAAACCCCTTACTCAATGCTTAAGAAAGGATGAAAAAATTATACACAATGAACAATTTTTGGAAGCATTTGAAAAATGTAAACAAATATTGACAAGCTCCTGTATCCTTCAATATCCTGATTTCAGTAAACCATTCAATTTAACTACTGATGCATCGAAGTATGCAATAGGCGCAGTACTATCACAAGGCCCAATTGGGAAAGACAGGCCTATTGCTTTCGCTTCAAGAACTCTTAACAAACATGAAGAAAAATATTCAACTATAGAAAAAGAGTTACTTGCCATCTGCTGGGCAACGAAATATTTTAGACCATATCTTTTTGGTCAAAAGTTTACCCTCTTCACAGATCATAAGCCATTAACTGGTGCTATGAATCTGAAAGATCCATCGACAAAAATTGCAAAATGGATGATTGCCTTGATGGATTATTCATATGATATTCAATACAAAGCTGGTTGGCAAAACGTAGTTGCTGACGGCTTAACAAGAATTCCACAGGAAATGAATGTACACAATGAAGTTCAAAACGAAGAAGTATCATCTGACATGGCAACACAACACTCAGCCGATACAGATGATTCTGAATACATTCCATGCACAGAAAGGCCTGTGAATTCTTTTTCCAATCAACTTATTCTAAAAATTGATCAAAATGAGGAAGAAAACTTTGAACAAGTTTTCCCAAAAGTTTTTCGACATACTATAAGCAAATTTAATTTTGGCGTACCAGCACTAATACGAATTTTCAAAGCGAAACTAGATTACACAAAGAACAACTGTATTTATTGTCCCGAAAGTTTAATGAACATCATCCAGATAGTTTACAGAAACTACTTTAGCAGAAATAAAAAATTGAAAATTTTCATATCTCAAAAGTTATTAATTGACTTAAAACTCCCTGAAGAACAAAATGAAGTAATTGAAACAATCCACGGTAGAGCGCATAGAGGAATCGAAGAAAATTTGGCTGAAATAAGAAGAAATTATTATTTCCCTAACATGAAACAAACAATTCGCCGATTTATCCTAGTTTGTCAAACATGCCAAAAATCAAAATACGAAAGGCATCCATATAAAATAATTTACGCACAAACGCCCATACCCAAAAAACCTATGGACATTCTTCATGTAGATATTTTAATTTCTCAACCGAACATTTTCATATCAGCTGTCGATAAATTATCGAAATTTGGTATGTTGTTCCCAATAAAATCAAGATCAATACCAGATATCAAAGGAAGTATCATAAAACTAATAACGACATATGGATGTCCAAAACTAATTGTATGTGACAATGAACCTTCACTAAAATCTGCGGAAATAAGAGGTATGCTCTTAGATGTTGGCACCAATATGTATTTTACAGCATCTAACAAAAGCGAAATGAATGGAACAGTCGAAAGATTCCACTCTACATTAAGCGAAATATACAGGTGTATCCAAGACAAATACGATAATATTAGCAAAAAAGAATTATTTAAAATTTCTCTGGCTCACTACAATAAAACAATTCACTCCAGCACAAATTTGAAACCTGTTGAAATATTTTTCGGTATCAAAGAAGGAGATGAAAGACCATTAAACATTGACGACATCATTGGCAATAGAAATAAAATTTATGACGAGGCGATTACTCGCCTCAAGGAAAAACAAAATAGAGATCATGAGTTTCATAACAAAAATCGAGAAATTGAGCCGAACCTCTCCCCTAACGACACAGTATATGTCGCTAGACAAGGTATCAAAAGTAAAACAAAAGATCCATTTAAAATAAACACTGTTTCCAGGGACAGAACGAAAACATTTGAGGATATTAAAAACAGAAAATTGCACAAGACAAAAATAAAACGTCGTAGAAGACTATAACCAATAATCAATAAAATATTCAAATAATAACTTATCATGATAAGATAAACCTTAATCACTTATTAATATCATTTTTATTTTTTTAGGTATCCCCATAATCAATTCCATCGAGAAGGCCAATCATTAATTTCATTTATTAATATCAATTCGTTTATATTTCCAGGTCTTTTCAGAAACAAAAAGCACTTATATTTGACACTAAAATATAACTAAAACACTAATAACATCTTTTATTTATAGATTCTTACAGTCGACAACGGCAATGATGACAATCACGGACTTATCAAGGCACAAGGGTATCATCGCATTTAAAGAAAGAGAGACAAACATAGTCAGATCACACCATCTACACATTCACCAAATTGACATTGAGAAATTTCAAAGCAATATAAAACATTTCAATCATACTTTGAAAATTCTCAAACAAAATGACTCATTGACAGAATTCCGAGACTTACTTGACGCAAGGATGAGAAGCCTCACAGAATCCTTTTATAAGCTGAAACCAATCCACCGAAATAAACGAGGAATTCTGAACCCATTAGGAACAGTAATAAAATCTCTAACAGGAAACTTAGACGACAACGACATGAAGGACATACAACGAACATTTGACAAAACAGAAGAAAAAATGAACGAACTCATAAAAAATAATAAGAGGCAAATAGAAATTAACAAAGACTTTGAAAGCAGAACCAATTTGATTATCAAAACAATTAATAACCAACAAGCAAAAATACTTCAAAAACTATCAAAGATAGGAGAGCAGGATAACAAAACCTATATCAGACAACTCATGTATGATACACTGTTCAATATAGAATTTATGGATAGGAAATTAAGAGACATATTTGAATCTATCCAATTTGCTAGAGTAGGAATATTATCAAAAGCCATTCTAAGCCCAAATGAAACAAGTTTTGCCCTAGAGAAACTAGAAACACAGAATATGACGATAAAAACAATAGATGAGATATATGAATTATTGGAAGTAGAAGTCTTTCACAACCACACAAATATATTCTTTATTGTCAAAATACCCATTTTTTTACAAGAAAATTATGTCTATGTAAATTATGAAAGCATACCGTATAAAAACCGAACCATATCATCAAATTACAATATTGCCATCACAAGTACAACATCAACATTTGTCACCAAGGAACATTGCCGCATTGTAGAAGAATACCGGATTTGTCAACTACATACACTCATTAACATCACAGGTGATGGATGTATCCATAACACTCTTTGGGGACGAAACGCTACATGTCCGTACACTGAATCTATAGCATCTTCAAAAATAAAACAAATCAACACAAACACTTTGCTAGTGATAAATGCTATAGATCCCATAACTATAAACTCCAGTTGCGATTCAACAAATAGAATATTAACAGGCACAATTCTAATTACATTTAATGATTGCATAATCACTGTCAATAACGAAATATACGACACAAAGAAAACAATTGGCTATGATGAAATGAAACTTATTCCGACAATTGGAATAATAATTAATGAAACAACACTAGAAAATCAACCTGATATTTTTGAATTACATAAACTAAATATCAAAAATCAAAAACACATTAATGAGATAAAAATTAGCCAAAGTACCAATAAAAATGTCACTATCAGCGGATTTCTCATGCTGTCAATACTATTATGCAGTCTAGGAATCTGGATTCTCATATCCACAGGAAAAAAACAAGAAACAAGAATTGAAGTAAAGTTAGACAAATCAAAACCACCCTCAGAATTAATTCATCTGGAACACATGAAGATTCGGGACGAATCTTTCCATAGGGGGGAGAAGTTATCAACATCCCCTTTCCCAAAGGATAACTCAACAAGCACATTCACATTTCCATCATTCAACCAACGCACCAAGTAATGTTGACGAATCACGTCATCCATCATTATCCACGAATATCCGAAACCGCTGATCAACCAAACATCAACATTTGCATCATTTACCCTTACTTACGAATCAGCAAAACCACGCCATCCAACATCATCATCCAGCCCTTATTTATCACCAAAAAGAGAATATGTTTATAAATAAACTGCCACCAGCGCATCGAAAGAAGATAACAGCGCATCATCATCCAGCCCTTATTCATCACCAATAGGAGAAGATGTTTATAAACAAAATGCCACCACATCGAAAGAAGATAACAGCGCATCATCATCCAGCCCTTATTCATCATCAAAAGGAGAAGTTGTTTATAAACAAAACGCCACCAGCGCATCGAAGGAAGATAACGGCGCATCCAGCATCATAGGAAACCAAGGCCACGATTATTTCACGGAATGCTTTCATAGACAAATTGATAGGTATTTAAGGAGAGTTCAGACAGGAATAAAATCAGTTTTAATTGTGAATTCAAAGAAAATTTAACGTTGTTTAGATTTTTAAAAATTCGCTCAAATCCGAAACTCGGATAACTTATATATATATATATATATATATACATATATATATATATATATATATATATATATATATATATATATATATATATATATATATATATAAGTTAACGACGAAACTGCAAACCCAACTTGGAAACAAACGCCAACCGCCCCAAGCGTGTATCTCGCTTCATCAGCAGCATCAAACCTCCCACGAATAAACATCCCGTCAGCAACGCGGCCAGCCAGCCAGCCAGCCGTTCAACTATCAACGAATAACGCACAATCAGATATTCCGTCAACAAGGTGTCATATTCCGCCAGCTACCCAACTATCGATGGAATGCGCAGCGAGACCGTTGTATGCTTAGTTTAGTAAACAAGATTAGGGAAGTTATAAAAAGGCTTCAACAATTTGAATAAAGAGCATTATAGTAGTAAACGTCGAGGAACGTAGTCGAGTAGTTTTTTTAAAAACCCCGAAAGGCCATCGAAGGTCTTGATTGGCGCAGTCGTGCGGATTAATCTCGTGTTTTCGAATCGCAATCGAGCGCCCGCGAGTGAATATCGTGGACTTGAATTCGTTACCGAGAAAAATCCGCGAACCGAAAGATAACTTTAGTGAACCCCGAAGTGAAGTGTATTTCCAAAACGGACATTGAAACAGCAATATAAGTGTACTGGAGCTCTTGGATCCGAGCGAACATCGGAAATCAGGTAAGCTTTTCCTATTTTTTTAGAAAACTAACACAAAATCAACTGTGAAAATATTAAAAATAAAAAAAATTAATGAAAAAGTGATTAAGCGTTGTTAACAAGTGTCAAAATACATATTCAAATTATACAAAGCGAGAAAAAAAATTATTGATTGTGTTCTAGTGCTAAGGAAAAATTAAAAATAATTAAAATGAGCCATCTTCACCAACAAGTTGCCGATTTGCAACAAGAGTTGGCAAATCGAGATGAATTAATTCATCAATTAAGAGTTGAAGCGCAAGGCGCTGCCGAAGCTGTTAACGCAGCTCGAGCAGCACAAGCCGAACACGCAGCGCAAGCAGAACAAGCTGAACAAGCAGCGCAAGCCGCGAACGAAGCCGCCGCCGCCCAGGCAGCAGCAGCAAACAATGTAATTAGAGGACAACAAATTGAAAGTGTCCTCAAATCCCTACAAACACCGCAAATTCTCCGGGACCTACCGTCTTTTGACGGCAATCCCGTAAAACTTCACTCCTTCATACGATCAATCGAAAATCTCATCCCAATAATTGATTCTGTGCGAGGAACAAATATGCACACTATTTGGACCCAAGCTATTAGATCAAAAATTGTCGGTGATGCCGATAACGTTTTAGAACTATACGGCACAAATTTAGAATGGAGAGAAATTAAATCGAATTTAATTACTCATTACAGCGACCGAAGAGATGAAATTTCTCTTACTAGAGATCTCTTTGGAATCAGTCAAATTGGATCAGTTGAGGATTTTTACGGGAAAATATCTCACATTGTATCATTGTTAGTAAATTTGCTGAATATAAACGAACTGAACGTGCAAGTGAAAACTGCCAAAAATTTATTTTACCAACAAATGGGTTTGAAAGTCTTTTTGTCAGGCTTGAAAGATCCATTAGGTCCAATTATACGTGCGCAAGCTCCCCGAAATATGAAAGAAGCTTTACGGCTATGCTTAGAAGAAAAGAATTATCATTTTGGGAAATATACTCCTAAACCTCAACCTCCACCAATTCCCTCGAAACCTAATTCACAATATCCACCAAACCATAATGCAAAATCTTTCCCTTCATACCCAATCCAATACAGAAAACCGTTCCCACAATTTCCCCCGAGACAAAACCATAACCCCTTCCAACAATACACACCGCGACCACAGCAGCAAAATTTCCAATACAAACCCAATCCATTTAACATTCAAAAACCCCAGAACACACTTCAATTTCCCCAAAATCAATTTGTAAACAAAAATGCATTTGCTCCAAGACATATACCACAACCAAGGCCAATACCTATGGAAGTTGATCCATCGATAAGATCGCGGCGAGTAAATTATATAAACAGGCCGAATTACCAAATTCCAGAAGAAAACGCTGAAAATAAAAATTATCCACTCGAGTTCAATGATCATGAATATGATCAGCAGCAATATTATTACGAACATACAGAAGAAGAAAATATGCCAGGGTCACAACAAAATCAAACTGATGATACTGCAGAAATGACGAACGAGCCGATAGCTGAACAACAAGACGATAACGAAACTGATGATTTGAATTTTCAGACGGTCGAATATTCACGGCCACCAACATAAATAATTTCATCCCATATATCGTACTTGAAACAACAAAAGGTCCCCTACGGTTCCTTATCGATACGGGAGCCAATAAAAATTACATCGATCCCAAGTACGTTAATATTGACAAATGCAAAATCACAGCACCAATGCGCATCCGAAATGTAAGCGGTACGCACAAAATAAATCGATATGCCAAACTTAATCCTTTCCCACAAATTAAGGGAATAGAAAAACAAACATTTTTCGTATTTCGGTTCCATTCATTTTTCGATGGACTAATTGGATATGAAACCTTGAAAAAAGTAAAAGCAAATATTCTGACCGAAACTAACGAACTACAATTTCCCGATGGAAAAATTAAAATGTTTCGAAAATATCCAGATATCAAGAAGGTCCATCTAAATTCAAATGAAACTAAAATAATTAATCTCACAATAGATACCGAAAACGGAGACTTTTTTCTCGAAAGTGATTATTTCATTCAACCACAAGCAGTAATTCATTCCGGATTATACAGTATATCAGACAAAAACGCTCGTGTTGTGATTACAAATTATTCAAACGAGCCATGCTCGATTAATCTAGACAAAACATTTTTGATACCAGAGATCAACAATTTTGAAACAGGGCACAGAAGTGCATGTCCATCAGGCGAAGTCATGAAAAAATCCCTTTTTGAGCAACTTAGAGTTTCGCACTTAAATGATGAGGAGCGAAACAAACTTTTAAAATTAATTCATAAAAATGAGGATGTAATTTTCATTGAAGGCGAGAATCTTACTTTTACTAGTGCCATTAAGCATGAAATAAAAACAAAGGATGATTTGCCTATACATTCTAAATCATACCGTTACCCATTTTGTCATAGGGAAGAGGTACAGCGACAGATTTGCAAAATGCTTGAGCAGGGCATCATCCAACATTCCAGTAGTCCGTGGACGTCACCTGTGTGGATAGTCCCGAAAAAAATGGATGCTTCCGGACACAAAAAGTGGCGCCTAGTAATAGATTACAGAAAATTGAATGAAAAAACGGTTGATGACCGTTATCCGATACCCAATATCACAGATGTTCTCGACAAGTTGGGACGTTGTATGTATTTCTCAACTTTAGATCTTGCTTCCGGCTTTCATCAAGTCGAAGTAGAGAAAAAGGATATTCCTAAAACTGCATTTAGTGTCGAAAACGGGCACTATGAGTTTTTGAGAATGCCGTTCGGGTTGAAAAATGCACCTTCCACGTTCCAGCGCGTAATGGACAACGTGCTAAGGGAACATATTGGTGTCAACTGCCTCGTATACATGGATGACATCATCGTTTTTTCAACAAGCCTCACAGAGCATCTTGACAATTTGGCGAAAATATTTGCAACTCTTCAGAGACATAATTTGAAAATACAATTGGACAAGAGTGAGTTCCTTCATAAGGAAGTTGCTTTCTTGGGCCATATTGTAACGTCCGATGGAGTTAAACCAAATCCGGATAAAATTGATATCATTCGGAAATGGCCTATCCCAAAAAATGAAAAGGAACTTCGAGGTTTCCTAGGTATACTAGGTTACTACAGAAAATTTATTCGAGATTTCGCTAAAATAGCAAAACCCCTCACAAATGCTTTAAGAAAAGGAGAATCGATTACACACTCAAAAGAATTTGTTACTACTTTTGAGAAATGTAAAACAATTCTCTCTGGAAGTGATATTTTACAATATCCTGATTTTTCAAAACCATTCATATTGACAACAGACGCTTCTAATTTCGCCATTGGAGCCGTTTTATCGCAAGGTCCTATTGGAAGCGATAAACCAGTAGCCTTTGCTTCCAGAACATTGAATAAGTCTGAAGAAAAGTACTCCACAATTGAAAAGGAGCTTCTAGCAGTGGTATGGGCGTGTAAATATTTCCGGCCATATCTTTATGGACGCAAATTCATTTTGTACACCGATCATAAACCCCTTACTTATGGTTTGAATTTAAAGGACACCAACAACAGATTAGTTCATTGGCGTCTCTCTTTAAGTGAATTTGATTACGAAATTAAGTATCGACCAGGAAAACAGAACACTGTTGCTGACAGTCTTTCTCGAATACGAAACGAATTGAATGTAAACGAAAATGATTCCTCTGATGACATAAGCATGCACTCAGCTGATACGGACGACTCTGAATTTATCAAATGTACAGAACTACCACTGAACACATTTAGTAACCAGATTGTTCTCAAAATTGGTCCAGATGAACCTGACAAATATGAACAAATTTTTCCAAAAGTATTCCGAAGAACAATAGCTAAGGTTGGTTTTGGAGTCCCAATACTAATTAGGATATTCAAAGATTACATGGATCTAAGGCGCGTTAATTGCATACTTTGTCCAGAAAATTTGATAAACAGTATACAGATAGTATATAAAAATTATTTCAGCAGATGCAAATCATTCAAAATAGTTATTACCCAAAAATTTTTAATCGATTTAAAAACGCCGGAAGAACAAAATCTAGTGATAGAACAAACACACGAATCAGCTCACAGAGGTGTTTGGGAAAATAAAACACAAATTTCGAAACGTTATTTCTTTCCAAAAATGAAATTCAAAATTCAACAATTCATTAAAGTTTGTGAAGTATGCAATGTCAATAAATATGATAGACATCCATATAAAATTCATCTTGGTTCTACACCACACACTAAAAAACCCTTTGAAATAGTGCATATTGACATTTTTTTGAGTCAACCCTTTATATTCTTATCAGCAATTGACAAATTTTCCAGGTTTGGAACATTAATTCCTATAAAATCAAGAACAATTACAGATATAAGGAAAGCCTTGCTCAAATTATTCTCCACATATGGTACACCTGGATTGATAGTAAGTGATAATGAACCGGCTTTATGTTCCGCAGAAATTAGAGGATTAGCTTGTAATTTGAATGTCCAGATGCATTTCGTGCCCGCGAATCATAGTGAAAGCAACGGACTGGTCGAAAGGTTTCACTCAACCATAGCTGAAATCTTTCGATGCATTAAACCTCAATACACAAATCTAAACAATAAAGAAATTTTCCTAATAGCTTGTACTCTTTACAACAATACAATACATTCAGCTACAAGATTGAAACCTAGAGAAATATTTTACGGTTTGAAAGATGGACACGAACGGCCTCTCGACATTGATTTAATGCTAGAAGAAAAGAACAAATTCTATGATGAGGTTATTTTGGCGAATGAAAGAACGCAAAATAAAAATCTAACCTACCATAATAAAGGTAGAGAAATACAACCTCCCATAGAAGAAAATAAAACAGTTTATAAACTGATTCAAGGAATTAAAGGAAAAACTAAAGAAAAATATCACCTGACCAAAGCTATTGAGGACAAAGGAAGAGTAATTCTCGATAGGTCTGGACGGGAAATTCATAAAGAGAATATTAAAAGAATATGAACTAATATCTTTTTCTATTTTCAGGATGGACGTTTCATTAATCATTATCCTACTGTTCCTTCCCTTTTCCCACAATAAATTTATCCAATTACACGATATCACAAATAATCCTGGAGCGCTAACTTTAAGCGCGGGAGAGGGCAGAATTCAAGAAGGATACAATAGATTACTTCACACAGTAGATTTGCAAGAATTAGGAGTCACAATTGAAATGCTGGAAAATTTAATACTGAAGGTTAATAGTTCAACAGGTGATTTTTCTAGGCTTATTTATATCAAGTTTAAGGAAATTAATAATACATACAAAGCCCTTCTCCCAAACATTCAAAGAAACAAAAGATCAATCGAAACATGACGCTGAAGATTTACGACACATTAATTCAAACATAGATGCTATTAAAAGATCTGAAAACAAACTAATGGAACAAAATAATAAACAGATTGTAATGAACCAAGAATTCAAAAATCGTATACAAACATTGACAAATGTAATAAAACAGCATGAAAATGTCATATTAAAATTGAATACACAAAAAGGATATGTAATTACAGAAAACACTAAAATTTCCATACTTTTTCAGTTAGACATGGTGTTACAAACACTAAGAACAATAGAAAATACGATAGCACTTGCCAAATTAAATATTGTAACCAGACAGTTATTAACAATCAATGAACTTAAAATTGTAGCCGAACAATTAAAACAAGCAAATGTTAAATTAGACAGTTTAGAAGATGCATACAACTACCTCTCGATAACTGTGCTTTACCATGGACGCCATCTCATCATTAGCATCGACATCCCAAGGGTATCACCCATAATTTACGAAAGAATGATTATCGAAGAACTCCCAATCTTAAATAAAACCGTCAATATTGATCACCAAACAGTTCTAGTGCATTCCAACGAAACAATGGCAGTCTTAGCAGAGTTTGAACAAATAGCCAAAATCCATATTTATAAACGAAACCAATTGTTGAATATTACCAACGACTTGTGTGTTGCACCTTTAGTTCGAGGACGAAGTGGGAAATGCCCCTTCAAAGAAACACCACCCACAACAGAATATAAACTTCTGACTTATGGAACATTAGTAGTCAAAGCTACGCTAGAAAACGTTGTGATGAGCAGTACTTGTGGTATAAACCGAAAAGAACTCAAAGGCAACCTTATCATATTTCAAAATTGCTCTGTAATTATTCAGGACAGGCTATTCGAAAATCTAGAATTGCACTTCAACCACCCGATTATTTCACCTCTCGAAATAAATCAAATAGAAGAAACCTCATTAGAAAAATACTACAACACTTCATACTTACATGAAATGCACATTGAAAACAGAAAGCATTTGGATTCGCTGAAAATACACAATTTTTCATCGATTGGAGCAATGTTTGCCTTAACCATGATAATCATCCTTGTTACAATCTACAGAAGACGCAACGCGATAGCAACATTTTTTATAAGACGCACGGGACGTGCTTCTCTTGGGGATGGAGTAGTTAACGACGAAACTGCAAACCCAACTTGGAAACAAACGCCAACCGCCCCAAGCGTGTATCTCGCTTCATCAGCAGCATCAAACCTCCCACGAATAAACATCCCGTCAGCAACGCGGCCAGCCAGCCAGCCAGCCGTTCAACTATCAACGAATAACGCACAATCAGATATTCCGTCAACAAGGTGTCATATTCCGCCAGCTACCCAACTATCGATGGAATGCGCAGCGAGACCGTTGTATGCTTAGTTTAGTAAACAAGATTAGGGAAGTTATAAAAAGGCTTCAACAATTTGAATAAAGAGCATTATAGTAGTAAACGTCGAGGAACGTAGTCGAGTAGTTTTTTGAAAAACCCCGAAAGGCCATCGAAGGTCTTGATTTATATATATATATATATATATATATATATATATATATATATATATATATATATATATATATACGCAGAGAAATGCAACGCTAGCGGAACTGTTGGTTAGATAGCATAGGGACGCTAGGCCTCTGTATGACATAGATTGGAAAATAAAGTCAGTCCGATTTTTAAACTCGAAAGGAACAGTTTAGTTTTTTAAAAACTCTGATTCCGAAAGAACATTTTTAATTGGTGCAGCCGTGCCGGATTTTATGTCAAGTGTTCTAGTGTTCGCGTTGCAACCGCCGTTAAGAGAAAATTAACGGTTTGTGTGATAGACTTTCCTGTGTGAAGAAACTTTTACCGGAAGCAGCACCCCCGAGGGAATATCGGGTGAACAACTGAACCATCAACCATAAAAATCGGCGAAACGGACCAATCTCCGGACGAATCGCATCGCTGTGGACGATAACGGTGAGTCCTATTATTAAGTTAATTTTAATAAAAGTGTTAAAACCTTTTAAGGTGTGCTAGATAAAATAAAGTGTGTTAAATATTTTTTTTGTTTGCTATAAAAGTGTATAATAAATTTAAAGAAAGAGTGTAGAAAGAGTGAAGAAGTATTTTGTTTCCAAATTTAAAAAAAACTGTGAATTGAATTTTATTTAATCGTAATGACCAATACAAAATCAATGTCGGTCACCGATTTACAAAACCAAATCGTTGAATTAAAGGCGATTGTCGAATTGCAGAGCCAGAGAGCTCAAGCTGCAAGCGATCAAATTGCCGCTCTGCAAGCAGCAGCTCCACTCGCAGCAACATCCTCTTTAGCCGTTGCCCAACTGAACCCGGCTAGTAACCCCAGGATACCAGATCTCATTAGACTGGTACCGGAATTTAACGGCAATCCTCAAAATCTACCAAGGTGGATTGAGTCGGTGGAAGAAAAATTAGGAGAGCCAAAAAATTAATAACACAAGCTGAACAGGAAAGAATTTTGCCGATCTGGTTAGGTATCATTCGTGACAAATTAACGGAAAAAGCAAACGATGCCCTTACAGTGGGACCCAATTAAAAACACCTTAATAGAATACTTTGGAGAAAAATCCGATTTGTCTACCTTAGTTTCCAAATTGACAAATATTCGACAAGGCTCACAATCAGTGAACGAATTCTATCAAACTTGCAGGTCTCTTCTCGTAGAGATCAACGCAAAAATTTTGATTAATAATAACACGTCAAATGAAGCCAAGGCTATAATGAACACATATGAAACATTGATGATAAATGCTTTTGTGGACGGTTTACCGGACACTATGTCGGATATAACGAGATCCACTCGCCCTCAATCCTTGACAGATGCATATCACGTCGCATCAGAGCAAGAAGCAACAGTGCGAAGAAGGCGTGATAGAATTTCAAAACAATCAGATATTTTAAAACCAAAATCGCCTCCGAACGTATCAAATGCGAACATAGTTCAAGGGCACAGACCATTCCCATTTATGTGCACGACACAACAAAGGCCTTTCTTTATGCGAAAACCTTTTGTTCCTGTTTTTTATCAAACGAACCAAAACAAACCATTTCAACGATTTGCCCCACCAAATTACAACCCGGCGAATCAGCAAAACAATTTGCCCGCAATTAAACAAGAACCCAAGTCACATACTGGATTCCGACCAATGCTTAGGCACAAACCGAATATGCACGAGCAATATTATGACGAATATCACAAAATAATATGAACAATCAATACTATGATGAGTATGTAAGTTACCACGGCACTCGGCGCAGCAGCATGGCACATCGCGACACGATGTGTAGCGACACATTTTTTGATGACCTGTCTAAATATTCCTATATCCAAATATTCCGTAGCGCGAGCGATAGCGCATAGCATAAATAATAAACAATCATAACTCAGATAACGTATAGCGAGGCTAAGTTAAGTTAAGTTGAAGAAAATAAAATCAGATTCGTATTGACTCTCCAGTTGAGAGGTAATCTTTTTTTTTTTAACCCAAAAGCCCCACATCAACTGTAACTGGCACCCGAGCTCGGGACCTGTCTGGTAACAGTATAATCCAACGAAGCGGAAAAGCGGCTCTGAGCACTGAGAGGATAAGCCCGGTTCTAACACCGTCATCGACTTGGATCGAGGATTTGAGGCCTATACCAGCGAAGGAGTCCACCAGGAAGAAACCCACAATTGACTATTGGAATTAACCGGCTGTCACCGGCGAGAAGTTTCATCGTTTCCACAGGGCTTACTGGAGTCTAATCGATGCCCCGACGGAATTATTTCGTTCCGCTCCTGTGAGTAGAAGCAAAAAGAAAGAAAATAGAGTTTAAGACAAAACCGTACCGCAAAGCGGATAGTACGGAAACCTATAACCCATTACTAATTCAGAGTGTCGAGGCCGGACCCACCGTAACCGAAACGCTACAATATCACAAAACCCGCGAAACTAACATAATTTTTCAAACAGATTATAAAACCAAAAGTGAAATAACCAAACCAAATTAGAGATATTATCGAAATCCAAAAATAAAACGATAGTTTTTAGAAGTGCGCGAGTGATTTTTTTTTCCTCTTCTAAAGAAAAACGATACCATAAAATTTAGTAGTGCGCACCGGCACCGCGTTATCCCATTGACGCAAATATTAGTTTTCACGATCGTGGCCGTATTCCAGCCATTGTATCGGACCTACCGGATTTCCGCGGAAATCCTAGAAATTTATCACAGTGGATTCTAGATGTCGAAGACATCTTAGAACTATATGACGATTTGAAGGAATCGTTCCACTATCAGTTAATTTTGAAGACAATTAGGAGAAAAATAAAGGACGAGGCAAATGACGTCCTAATTACAAACAACACACCTAACAATTGGGAGTGTATAAAAGACGAGTTAAGGACGACATTATCAAATCGCCTTCAACGGAAAACATCTCAAAACGGCTAGAATCAATATCGCTGGAACAGCAAAAAGTAGCAGTCGCGCTAAGGGAAATTGAATCACCACCGCGCATAGGAGCAGCCATACAATTCCACTATTCGTTAAATCAACCATGAGAAACATCGATATAAACAAAGCATGAATCAATCAACACCGTTATCATCCCGCACAGCAGAAAGCATAAACACATAACTGGACCTCACGGCTCAACAGGACACATCAGCATAAAGTGGCGCGCGCATCATATTTCACTTTTGACGACATCGCATCGATAATTGGTAGGACTAAAAATGCAGCGTAAGATAATTTTAAGTTTCGAACCAATGTAAGAAACCAGAAATATAGTTTAGTTTTATGTGAGCTCTCAATCAAAGTACATCGTTTTATTTTTAAAAAAATCGAAAATCTCCATAGGGAACATAACTGGCGCAGTCTAGGTAGGATCTGTGTTGAGTGTTCTTTCGCGAGTGTTGTGAAGTTCCAGTCTAGCCGGTTCATCGAGGGAATATCGAGATCCCGCCAAGACCGCTTCGAAGGTATATCGAAGATTTGAGGATTCACCCCGAAGAGAGGACCCGACGCAGGTTTACGACCAAAAACAACGTGAGTATTATCCTTAATTTTAATAAGACAGTGATTTTAATTAAGCAGTGATTTTAATAAGGCAGTGATTTTAATTAAGCAGTGAAATTAAAAAACAAACAAACAAATAAACGCGATTTCGCTTACTAATTCAGAGTGTGACGGCCGGAGCACCTGGGTGCACCCGTAACCAACACACTTTAGCTATCACAAAAAGTGCTACACTAACCCAAGAATAAAAACAACTAAAAACGTAGAAGTAGTGAACATTTATAAATTATTTTATGCTAACAAGAAACATGAGTGAAGAACACTCGAGGAAACTTGACAACTTAGAAAAGTTGCTCCAACAGCAACGAGAGCAAATTGAATTGCTGCAGAACCGACCTCATAGTTCGGGGCAGCGCAATGAAAATAATTATGATGTCACACGAATCCCTGACATAATAAAAATGATACCAAGATACGATGGAGATTCGAAAGTTCTACCAGCCTGGTTCGCTTCAGTCGAGAATAAACTAGAATGTGCAAAAAAAAATGGTGCCTGGAAATTTAATTAATGATTCATTAATAATTTGGACATCTATTATTAGAGACAAAATTACGGGGAAAGCTAATAAAATTTCAACCAATAATAATACGGTTAACCAAAGTTGAAGGAAAGGTTCGGCGATAAACGCGATCTATCAACGATTCTTAATAAAATACCTTATTTAAAACAAGGAGACTTTAGTGTCGATGATTTCTATTATCACTGCAACGAACTATTATCAGATATCCGAGCTAAAGTTATGCCGGATGATAATTTAAAACCGTGCGTTAACGGCATAATGTCCACATATGAGAATATGATGACAAATGGATTTATAGATGGATTATACGACCCGATATCGGCCTTAACTAGAACTAGTAAACCCGATAGCCTTCTCTCAGCTTATCAGCATGCGTTAGATCAAACAAACGCAGCCAAACGGAAAAAGGAAAAAGCGAAATCAAATTCGAAATCTTACCCTGAAACATCCAATATGAACAAAACATGGAACAATAACCAACCACAATAAAACAACCTATCAATAAAACAATAAAACAACCTATCAGAAGATATCCCAATCAAAATTTCACACAAAATTTTAAATACACACCTAATCCAAATCCAATGCAACGATCATCTTTTATTCCTAATAAAAATATACAGCCATCAATCCCAAATAGAAATTTCCCTCAAAACCGACAAGAGTTTGTGCAAATAAAACAAGAACCACAGTCCCAGAATAATTTACGAAGATTACCTTACGATCAAAACCAAGTTCATTATCAAGAATATAGCGACTCACCTGAGGAACAACCCGAAGAAACTTCTGAATATCAGGAAAAATACGACGAAGGAATAAAAAACGATCCATTAACAGAAGATGACGTAAATTTTCAATGGGAACCCCACCAAGTACAATCGGATTAACCGAAAATAATTTTCTCCCTTACCTTAAAATTAACACACGCCAAGGAATCATGAAAATACTTGTAGATACTGGAGCCAATAAAAATTACATTGCACCTCAGTATGCACACTCTCAAATACGGAAAACCGGATCACCATGCAGAATAAAAAATATTAATGGATCTTATGATTTAACCGAACACATGGAAACAAACCAACTATTAAATTATGGCAAATTTCCGAAACAAAAATACTACTTGTTTAAATTTCACGACTTTTTCGATGGACTCATAGGATTCGAAACTCTAAGATCGTTTGGTGCCATCATAGATACCGTTTCAAATAATCTTTAAATTGAAAATGTTACCATTCCCATGTATAAAAATTTCCCTCACTATCTTCAGATAAATTTTATAGGAATTGAAACCATTAATAATCCAATCCCAGTATCTCTTAGCAATGGTGATTTCTATATCGATAATGATATTTTCATAACCCCTCATATTATTATACCCAGTGGACTTTATACGGCACGAGAGAATGTAGCAACGTTTCCCATCATTAACATTAAAAATGAATCGACTCTCTTGCACCTTGATACCGAAGCTTCGATCGCAGAGGTTCACAATTTTGAGGAAATTCACAATTTTCCTATAAATTCTACTGCAAGAACACAAATCGTAGAAGAAATTCGCACCTCTCACTTAAATCGTGAAGCGAAAAGTAAACTACTCAAAGTCATACGGGATTATGAGGATGTTTTTTACCAAGAAGGTTCTGATCTCACATTTACTAATGTGGTGAAACACAAAATTGAAACTAAAGACCATATCCCTATTCATAGCAAAAGTTATCGCTATCCCTTCATTCCCTTCATTCATAAAGAAGAAGTACAACGGCAAATAATCGACATGTTTTCTAAAGGAATTATTCAGCCGAGCACTTCACCCTGGTTTCCTTCACCCTCCAATTTGGATCGTGCCAAAGAAAATGGATGCTTCCGGCAAACAGAAATGGCGACTAGTTGTTGACTATAGAAAACTAAATGAAAAAACTGTAGACGACAAATACCCCATCCCCAACATAGCAGATATTTTAGATAAGTTAGGTAGATGCCAATACTTTTCAACACTTGACTTAGCATCAGGCTTTCATCAAATAGAGGTACATCCCCAAGACGTCCCGAAAACAGCCTTTTCAGTAGAGCATGGCCTTTATGAATATCTTAGAATGCCATTTGGTTTGAAAAACGCCCCTGCTACGTTCCAACGCGTAATGGATCACGTACTTCGTGGTTCAGTTGGAAAATGCTGTCTTGTTTACATGGATGATATTATCATTTACTCCACGTCACTTCAAGAGCATCTCGAGAATCTTACAAAAATCCTTGCTGCCCTGAAAAAATGCAATTTAAAAGTTCAACTAGACAAGAGCGAATTTTTGAAAAAGGAAGTTTCTTTTCTAGGACATATTGTCACTGATCAAGGTGTGAAACCTAATCCCAGCAAAATAGATGCTATTCAGAAATGGCCTTTACCAAAAAATCAGAAACAGTTGAAAGGATTCCTAGGAATTCTAGGATACTACAGACGATTTGTGCGAGATTTTGCCAAAATCACCAAACCATTAACCGCCCAACTTCGAAAAGGAGAACAAATAGAACATAACCCTCTTTTTATCAAGACATTCGAATTTTGCAAGACTTTATTAACACAGAGTGATATCTTACAGTACCCAGATTTTGAGCGTCCCTCCATACTGACCACTGACGCTAGTAATTTCGCAATCGGAGCAGTTTTATCCCAAGGACAAATTGGAAAAGACCGTCCTGTTGCGTATGCATCTAGAACTTTAACTAAAACAGAAGAAAACTATTCAGCCATAGAAAAAGAGCTACTTGCTATAGTTTGGGCAGTTAAACATTTCCGACCGTACCTGTTTGGAAAGAATTTACACTCTACGCCGATCATCAACCTCTTACGTATGCTCTTAATCTGAAAACACCCAATTCAAAATTAGTCAAGTGGAGATTACAACTGACAGAATTTGACTTCGAAATAAAACACAGACCAGGAAAACAGAATGCAGTGGCCGACGCACTTTCAAGAATTCCGATGGAAATTAATATGAATGAAACTAGTGAAGACAACAGCTCAATTCATTCCGCTGACACTGATCAATCAGAATTCATAGTATGTACCGAACTTCCGATTAACTTTTTCCTTAACCAAATTATCTTAAAAATAGGAGAAGAAGATTGCGAAACATATGAAGAAATTTTCCCTAACGCGCATAGACGAACAATAACTAAATTAAACTTTGGAGTACCAAGACTAATCAGAATGTTCAAAGAATGTATGGATCTAAGGAAACAAAATTGTATTTTGTGCCCAGAAAACCTTATTTCATCCATCCAAGTCGTTTACAAAAACTACTTTAGTAGATGCAAAACCTTTCGTGTGAAGATTTCCCAAAAAATGCTCATTGATATTCCCGACGTTGAAGAACAAGAACAGATAATTGAAAATACTCACGAAACTTCTCATCGAGGAATTAAAGAAAACCATGCCGAAATTCTTAGAAAGTATAATTTCCCCAGAATAAAGATGAAAATAAGGAAATACATAAATCTTTGCAAAATATGTAACAAAATGAAATACGCAAGAAAACCATACAAAATTATTCTCGGAGGAACGCCAATCCCTAAGAAACCCTTAGAAATCGTTCACATGGACAATTTTATATCACAACCGTGCATCTTTCTTTCAGCCATAGACAAATTTTCCAGATTCGGAACATTAATCCCGGTCAAATCAAGAGCGACGCCCGATATACGGAAAGCAATAATCAAGTACATTTCCATTTATGGCCAGCCAGAGCTCATTATATCTGATAATGAACCAGCCTTGAAATCTGTCGAAATTCGAGGAATGCTTAAAGATTTGAACATACAACAATACTTTACCCCAGTAAATCATAGTGAAACTAATGGAATAGTGGAAAGGTTTCATTCCACTTTAACCGAAATATTTAGATGTAATAAACAAAAATATGAAAACCTAACACTCAAAGAAATGTTCCAATTATCCTGCACTTTATGCAATAGTACAATACATTCTTCTATCAATCTCAAACCACGGGAAGCCTTCTACGGAATAAAAGATGGCGAAGAAAGACCACTAGACAGACAACAATTACTGGATGTACGAAACAAACTCTATGATGAAATCGTACTTACATTGACAACTAATCAGAATAAACAACATACTTACCACAATACTCAGCGCGAAGAACCACCGCACCTCGAAACAGGACAAGAAATCTTATGCGAGCATGCTTCTCACCCAGAAGTCATTTAAGGCAACCTTTGATCGAACTAGTTGAGGATGTGCAAAATGAAGAAAGACAAGGTCAGACAGAGTTGTTCATTAACGAACACGAAAGAGTTTATAATGGTATTTCAAAAACAGAGTAACAAGCCTTGGTAACTGTGTGAATTTTTATTACACCTCAATAAAGCATTGAATTCTTACTACAGTGCTGACTCTACGTGGATACCAGCAACATCGTCGAATTCATGATAACTATGCCAATCAATGATACTAAGATTATGTTTCAAAATTGGACTTATGAATTTAATACAGATTTCAATATAGATTTTCTGAGAAAAAACTAAGATAAACAGATTTTTTGAGACCAAAAAACATAGATTTTATTGTGCCAACCCTGGGTAGCACAACAAATAGAGAAAATCCTAAAGGACGCTTAACTACAAATTGGTTTTCTTAGGGGGCGACCTAACCCCGTCTCCCCTTAAATATTAAATATGAAATTTGTCCACGTCCAGTTACTGATGAACCAATGGGAAATATGGGAGTAAAATCCACAGTAAAATCAGCATTAGCACTGGCAAAAATAGAGTACATTCTTCGACCTCATTTACTCCTAACGGAATGGTTTCTTGGAGGTCCGATAACGCTGCAAAAACTTTCAAAGAAGCAAGAATTAATATGCTGATAGGATAAATCAAGTACCCCTCTCATTATTTTTTGAATTTCTTTCATTTAGTTGGTTCAAATTAGAGTAAATATGCTGTAATCTTTTTTGATATCTTATTTATTATATAGTTTTACTCAAAGAAACAAAAAAATCGATTCGGCTTGAGAAAAAAAACCAGTGACAAAAAAGTGTCCACTTCGAAAATCGATATGTTTTCGATAAGTTTCCCATCGGAAAACCCTTCGACTGTTTATGCTTCGACATTTTGACATGTTTTGAAACAAACAGCTCGGCCAAGTGCATTTGTACACGAGATCATATTTGATTCTGTTGATTCTCTTGATTGGCGAATCAAAATTCAAGCTATTTACCCAAAAGCAGTGGGTTGTTTGTGGTGCAGATCGGGTGAGGAGCTTCAGTAGCACCACATCCAAGGTACGGTGAAGCATGGAGATTATGGTCTGGTGACCCATTCCAGCGTGACGTGACAACGGTTTGACTCTCTAAAAACAGGGTTTTTCTCGTTTTCATGTATACATCACACGATTTCCAAATGGTAAACGATTTTAAAGTGAATTTGAGAAAATTTTCTACAAGAATCTTCAGTTGGAGAATATTTTGCAGTTGAATTCGCTTGTTGCCACCCAATACTTTTGAGACGTGACAACACCTGTCTTTTTGCGGATTCCGACTTTTTAACATTAATGTTGATTTTCAGTTCCGTTTCAATACATACAAATAAACTTTGTTCTATGATTTGGCAATGAAAGATGAACAAAGATTACTGTATACTCAGTTTTTCAAAAAACTCGCAAGAACATGCATTTTGACGGCATGCATTTTGTGACGTGACAACGCGCTCTGTGCGAATAAACAGTCTCCACGAAGCGTTGTCACGTCACACAATCAATAAGTTGTATTAAATAAGATTTTCACCGTATTGTAGCAAGCGATATACTATTTTTGATGTTTTTTTATTACTCTGAATACTTCTTACTTTCCTATGAGATCTCCCCTTCCCGTACTTCCTACTGAATTTTCAATGGTGTCATTACGCTGACAATTTGATAATATGGTGAATTCGCTTCATTCTAGCGTTTTAGCGCCATTTTACGTTTTCATTCCTTCAAAAACAGAGAAGAAATATATTAGACCTGTGTGCAAAATGAGTTCTATGTTCTTTTAGTTTGTGAAACATTGCGAAACAAGGCAATTATAATTGTTTATGGCATGTTCATAAAAAAAAGCTATATAATTTGAATCTACCTGTTACCTGTGATACACGGTATGTCTTTATTTGGGAAAATTCGGGGTGGTCCAAAACCGACCTCCAGTGTTTATATCGTGATTGTTTAACACGTTCACTCTGGCGCTTGCCATTAATGACTAGCACAATCCTGGTTCATCGAGTGGCGTTCACTACAGGGGGAACGCATTTGATTTTGCTATCAGAAACTTTTGATAAACTCTTTGTATGCCTGTATGTTAATGTTTGCGTGTTGAAGATGCTTACTTTGACTTTGACGACGACTTTGATCGTTGATGCATGTGTGTGCATTTTTAAGTGCACTTTCTTTGTAGAACTCCACACACGTCGCTCTAAGGCTAAGTTCTTTCCACTCAAACATTATCTCCCTCCCACTTAAATCCTATCTCTCACTATGAAACATTATTCTTTTTTTATTCCTCTTCGTGCACCCATGGTTATATGCCAACATTACCATTCACGATCGTATAGTGGGATTTCATGCCATTCCCGGTCTTTTATATCCGTTTTTAACGAATCGGAAGTCAACACCCTCGATTCTAAAATGGCATCGGAATACGACATTCGACTTCCGCTAGTAAGCCCATATCGTATGGGTTTTCCATATTTTTTTAGCATTCAATAATACCATCAGCAAACCGCAAGTTGAAATAAGATTATATTTTATATTATGGAATCTACGTTCATATATTGTTGATGAAACATAGGAGAAATTTCATTTGTATGTTTTGAAACGAAACGGTAATTAATGAAATTAATCATTAGTGTTCAACAGTCCGAAACAGCAATAAGTCAGGTGTTGCCACGTCACAAAAATATTTGACTGACACCAAGTCAACCTAACTATAAAATATTCTCCAACTGATGATTCTTGTTGGACATTTTCTTAATTTTACTATAACATCGTTTAATTTTGTGTGCTTTATTCGTGGAAACGCAAAAAAAATGTTTGTGGTGAGTCAAAATGTTGTTACGTCACACTGGAATGGATCGAATACTATTCGTATACAACTTCTGGAGACAGTTGATACTTCTCTATTTGTGGACCGATCTCAACCAAATTTTGTGGGTTGTTGACTTTCATTGTTTGCTCAGACAAACCCAAGTATAAAAATGTTTGAACCTAGTTCATTTGATGAACTAAAAAAATGCTCTATGCTCTGTTTTTCAAATGCTTGTTTCTCATAAATTACAAAATGAAACGTAGGTCCATCCACGGCTCTTCAAACAAGCATTTAATCACCCATTCAATGGTATATAGACATTGAAATTTGGTTAAGCATGTGCAGAGATATCTCAAGAAACATAAAAGTAGTGAAAACATAAAATATTTTAAATATAATTAAGTAGTTTTTTAAACTCGCCTCTCTCAAAGGTTGGTGCATAAAAATTAAATTTGTTGCAAAAAATTTATGATATAATTTAGTGCTTATTCAAATAACGTTTTCAATTTTCCCCCAAAACTAGATTTGAAATTTGGTTTTCTGGTACATAACCTCATGGAATGGGTCTGGTGATGATTTACTCAGGGAGGCGTGGGAAGTCTCGTGAAAATCGAAAAACACAGCAGATTCCTACATCAACATCCTGTGGGGAAATTTGAAGGTTTCTCTGATCCAGACGGGCCTTGAAGAGAAGTGTGTATTTCAAGAAGACATCGACCCGAAGCATACTGCCACGAAAACCGAGTTTTTCTTACCGAGGTCTTGCCGGATCAAACCGCTGGGATGGCCTCCACAAAGCTCGGACCTCAACACCAATTTGTGGACGATTGACAAAACTAGTGTTTCTAGTAGAAATAGCTATGTTGAAGCCCTGGAGCGCGCCTGGGAAGATCTGAATCCACAGCACATCAAAAACCTGGTGAAGAGCATGCCGAAGCACCTGCATAATTTTAATTTATCTTTTCTGGAGTCAAAATGAAGTGGGCCGTTTTTGCGGCTGTTTTTTTTTTAATACAAATTGTTTTTTTTCTTTAAGTAATATTCTGCTTTCAGTGTCCATAATTGAAAAAAAATGATATAGAAAATATATCCAAAAGACTAAAGTGTGTTTTCATCAATTTGAAACAAATAAATGAGAGAAATCATTCATGCAGTTTTATTACAGATTTGGAACCATTAACAGGATGTATACAACAATTGTTCTGGAAAAATTGAATTGAATTGACACATCTTAGAAAACCCCATTCGATTAGAAACATTCGATTGGATAAACAGTGAATAACCTTCCGAAGAGTGATCGATGAATGATAGGCACAATTCTGCTGTCACAAAACAAATGAAATGTTATGTTCTATATTTCGTGGATATTGGAAGCTCAGATTAAAGTGTAATTTGTTAAAGCAGCGCTGATCCAGGATCAACTCATGGTCACAAAATAGTTTTTTTTTACAAAATTCGCATGAGTTATTGTATCCCCAACAAACATACGAACAACAACCATCAACATAATATGTAAAATATTTCGCCGTGACTCTACATTTTCAGTAACGTTTCGACCCCTTTAATCTACGTAACAATATACTTTACCACATTCTAAGATTTACACACTCGACCTTATCGGCTGCTCTGCAGCGCCACGGCCGCATCGTCATAGTCTACCTCGGTTTCCTCCAGCTTCGCGGCTCCGCTGCAGATTCTACACTTGCAGCAAACGATACACGGTGCTGCCAGCAGTAGCAGCGGAGAGGCCACGAGTAGCAAAATTCCGAACCCGGCAAAGATACCGATCACCTGTGCACGATGCCAAACGACGGACGCCCGCGAGTGGCCCAGTTTGTTCTTGCAGGGTCCCTTGTCGTAGTGACGTAGCAAGAAATCGTCCTAAAAGGTAGAGAGAAAATATTCGAAGCAAACCTCCGGATGGTGTGATGACAACTCACGTCCAAACTTGCCAGACAGTACCAGCAGAAGACATGTTTGCACCGTTTGCACATCATCTGCGCACAACCTTCGTCCTTCTCGATCGGAACGGTACACATCGGACAGCACTTGATGAGATCATTGTCGAACGGTATACCGAAGGCGTCGGTCTGACCATCGGCGGCCAGTCGACGCGAGTTTTCCTCGCAGGACATCGTGGGGTGCCACTAAAATGGATTGACGCAAAAAAATATTAGTTCTGTTGAGCCGAGGTTAATAAAGTAAAAATATATTCACTGCTTTCTTGCAGCCGGAACAGAAGTCCTCCCGACAGGTGGGACAGTGCACCGCACAAGGCGACGAAAGATTCGACGAAGATGGCTGCTGCAGCTGGACTATTCTATCGGAAGACAAATTGCTGCTCTGCTGGGAATGATGCTGGCCGACGAGACAGATCGTTTCGCAGCCCGCCTTCGGGCACCAGGTGCGGAATTTATCCAGTTCCACTTCTGAAAGTTTAAAGAGGAGAGAAGAAATGCATTAATATTGACCATTTATTAATTGCATTGTTTTTTTCTGAAAAACTCATTTGCTTTGTCAGATTTATATCACAACCATTCGGTAGGCAGATAAATTTCATTCGAAAAATTGTTTCATATCCACTCAAGAAAATTCCTTAGAATTTTTGATGGGATTTTCCGCTACTAGTCGCCTGCGGTTCTGTTGCGATTTATGGTTCTCGGACTGTTCTAAAATACCGCCTCGACATCACTCGTTGTTTTAAAAAAATCATATCTTCACTATACGTCAAACTTTATTATTAGAAGGGTTTTTTCAAAAAACAATCCAAAAAAAAAATCGGAGGGGGGCATATATTTTTTTGAATATAAAAATATAAAAAAATTAATTTTAAAATTTAAAATTCGATTTTTGGGTAAGATTTTTTAACCGTGCATTCAAAATGTTATTTTTCCTAAATTAATTGATTTTCCAACAACTTTTTTTTTTACATTAGTTTAAAGGAGCCGAATTCTTAAATATATTTTTTAAAACTATACATATACAATTTTCCTAACAACTATGGTTAGTAAGGTGGAAAACCGATTACTCGCGGTTTACTCGAGTTTAGAAGGGTGACATATTCTTTCAGGAAAGGGATGGGATATAAGGGAATTGTTACAATGTTGATGATCACACTCAATTCTTAAATCTATTCGTATATCTATTGTATATTTACATTTCAACTTATTTTACTGTTTATACCAAGGAGGGCAATCGCTCGCATTGGATGAAAAGGAGGGTATAAAGACATAGGGACAATCACACACGAAGATCGATAGCTTTAAGGAAAACATATATTTGGGTCATGTAATCAAGGTCTAACCGAGCCAACACATCTCTCACCGGCACATTGGGCTGTCTTCCTCGGGCCCGAAGGGAGTTTTCTAAATTCGATCTGGCGACAAGATACACCTCGCACGACCAAACAACATGCTCGATGTCGTGATAACCTTGACCACAGACGCAGAGATTGTTGCTGGCAAGATTGAAACGAAAGAGTAGCGCATCTAACGAACAGTGATTGGACATGAGTCGGGAGAAGGTGCGAATAAAGTCTCGACTCAAGTCCAGACTTTTAAACCACGGTTTGAGGCTAACCTTAGGGATAATCGAGTGAAACCAACGGCCCAATTCATCTTCATTCCACTTGCGTTGCCAGTTAGCGATGGTATTTTTGCGGACTAAAGAATAAAATTCATTGAAGGCGATTTGACGCTGATAAATATCGCCTTCAATTGCACCTACCTTTGCTAATGAGTCAGCCCTCTCATTACCCGGAATGGAGCAATGTGAAGGGACCCAGATAAAGGTAATGACATAACAGCGTCTGGATAAAGCACTCAAAATTTCTCGTATTATCTCAAGGAAGTACGGCGAGTGCTTTTCCGGCCTCACTGAACGGATAGCTTCGACAGAGCTAAGACTATCCGTTACAATGTAATAGTGTTCAACAGGTCGTGAGGCGACGCTGTCCAGCGCCCAATGAATTGCTGCCAATTCAGCAATATACACTGAGCAAGGATTCTGAAGACTGTGTGAGGTGCTAAAAAATTCGTTGAACACTCCAAATCCTGTGGACTCATTTATAGTGGACCCATCAGAAAAGTACATATTATCACAATTGATACTCCCATATTTTTCATCGAAGATCGTTGGAGCGATCCTCGATCGTTGGTAATCTGAATATCCATGGATATCTTGCTTCATGGACAGATCAAAATGCACAGAGGAATTGATGTAGTCAGGGAAACAAACACGGTTGGGAATATACGAAGAAGGATCAACCTGCATGGAGATAAATTCATGATATGAACTCATGAATCCGGAGTAAAAATTTAGCTCGATCAGCTGCTCAAAATTTCCGATCACCAATGGGTTCATGACCTTACACCGGATGAAGAACCGAAGAGATAATAAATTGAAGCGATCTTTTAGTGGGAGTAGGCCTGCCAAAACCTCGAGACTCGTGGTATGCGTTGAGGGCATACATCCCAACGCGATACGGAGAAGATACTGAATTCGCTCGAGTTTAATGAGGTGTGTTTTGGCAGCTGATTGAAAACAGAAACTGCCATACTCCATCACTGAGAGAACAGTTGTTCGATACAACATTATAAGATCTTCGGGATGGGCTCCCCACCAGGTGCCGGTAATTGTACGGAGAAAGTTTATTCTTTGTTGGCATTTTTACTCAGATACCTAATATGGGCCCCCAAGTACATTTGGAGTCGAACCAGACCCCAAGATACTTGAATGACATAGCATGAGTGATCGGTTTACCCAAAAGTTGAAGCTTTGGTTTTGCTGGTCTATGCTTCCTAGAAAAAAACACCATCTCTGTTTTCTCCGTGGAGAATTCGATCCCTAGCCCAATGGCCCAGGTTGAAAAATTGTTCAAAGTATCTTGTAAGGGTCCTTGCAGGTCGGATTCGTTTGATCCTACGACAGACACCACTCCATCATCTGCAAGTTGTCTTAGGCTGCAATTTTGTGTAAGGCAATTGTCAATGTCGCTTACATAGAAGTTGTACAAAAGGGGGCTTAAACATGAGCCCTGGGGGAGTCCTATGTAGGTGACCCGACTTACTGTCGAATCCCCGTGAGAAAAGGTCAAATGTGTTTCTCACAAAGCAAGTTATATAACATATTATTCAATAGAGGCGGCAGACCCCGAGAGTGTAATTTGTCCGACAAAACCTCTATTGAAACAGAATCGAAGGCCCCCTTTATGTCCAAGAATACTGAAGCCATTTGTTTTTTTTTTCGGCGTAAGCCATTTGAATTTCTGAAGAAAGCAACGCAAGACAATCATTCGTCCCCTTGCCCCTGCGGAACCCATATTGTGTATCTGAGAGTAGGCCATTCGTTTCAACCCATCGATCAAGGCGAAACAAGATCATTTTCTCCAACAATTTCCGTATACAAGACAGCATTGCTATTGGGCGGTACGAATTGAAGTCGGACGCGGGTTTTCCGGGTTTTTGAATAGCTATAACTCGTACTTGTCTCCAATCATCCGGAACAACATTATGCTCCAGAAACTTATTGAATAAATTCAACAAGCGATGTTTGGCCACATCGGGGAGGTTTTTCAACAAGTTGAACTTAATTCTATCCGTTCCCGGAGCCGAATTGTTACTTGAAAGGAGAGCAAGAGAGAATTCTACCATCGAAAACTCGGAATCAAGATCGCACCTATCTTGTGGTATATCTCGAACAATTCTTTGCACGGGAGCGAAATCGGGACAAACCTTTCGTGCAAAATTAAAAATCCATCGATGTGAATGTTTCTCGCTTTCATTCGATGAAGAGCGATTTCTCATGTTTCGAGCCACTTTCCATAATTTTTTTCATTGACGTTTCTCGTGACAAACCTCCCACGAAATTTCGCCAATAAGCACGTTTTTTACCTTTGATCAAGTTTTTAAATTGATTTTCAAGGTCTAAATACGTTTGAAAACTGTCAATGGTTCCTCGTTTCCGAAAAGCTTTAAATGCATTCGATTTTTCTACATAAAGCTTTGAACTTTGGAGCTTTGGCTATCCCACCATGGATTGGGAGGCCTTCGGCGAATGGAGGAACCTGGGATGGGTTTCGTTTGAGCGCGAACCGGGCTGTCATGGATCAAACGAAAAAGGAAGTTATACTCCTCCAATGGAGGTAAACCATCTCTGGAATTGATGGCTAGAGTAATCGCGTCCGCATATTTTTTCCAGTCAATGTGTCTTGTGAGGTCATATGCCATGTTTATAGATTCAGAAGAAATCGACCCAATGGTGATGGAAATTTTGATTGGCAAGTGATCACTACCGTTGGGATCCTGGATTACATTCCACTTGCAATCTAACGATAGTGAATTCAAGCAAAGCGAGGGGTCAAGAGCACTTGGGTTAGCAGGAGGTTTAGGAACACGTGTTGTTTCCCCAGTGTTCAAAACGGTCATATTGAAGCTGTTACAAAGGTCATATATCAACAATGAACGATTGTCATCGTACGGTTCCCCCCAGGCAGTTCCATGAGAATTGAAGTCTCCCAAGATCAATCGTGGCTCAGGAAGGAGTGAGCACATGTCAATAAGTTGCTTGCGGCTAACTGTAGCTCTCGGAGGCCAATACAAGCTGACAATACAGAGGTCTTTGCCTCTGATGTTTGCATGACAAGCAACAGCTTCGATCCCTCCAATAGGTGGAAGGTCAATTCGAAAAAATGAGTGGCACTTATTGAACCCCAATAGCACCCCTCCGTTCCAACAACTTTGTCGAACATTATATTCTAATCAGACATTTGGATTTCATGTTAAGATTTTTTGAAAAAAAAGATCAATGATCTTAATCACACCATTTAAAAAAATCGATCGAATTATAAATTGATTATATGATAATAATTTTGGGTAGCTTTTATCATAAGTAGAGGAAATCAGGGGAAAACCGACATCCCCTGATTTTTTCAGTTAGAAGCAATTTTTTGAAAATTTTCAGATGCCCCTTGTACACACTTGTCATTTCTTCTGTTTCGAGGTATCTTACATCTGCGGAAGTCGCTTTGCTGTCAAAACAAACGACAAAACAGAACCGGCTAGCAAACATGAGACAGTCCATGTAAAATTTCGCTCGTGGAATTGAGGTGTACAAGTCGGAATATTTTACAATTCGATACTTTTATGAGCTTAATTCATCGTAGATCAATGTTCAATGTAGTTTGTGAGACGGTAGGTGGTGTTGTTGCTTATCAAAGTTCGAAAATATTGTTTTGCAATTTCGAGTCCATTCGGGGTAACGCCGACATCTTCAGTCAGGATAAAACCGACACCTGGTTTGTGTTTCACAGACAGGAAAAATGCGTTCTTATTTTCATCATGTTCATGCGGCAGAGCTGAACTAATAAAACAGCCAAACCAACGTTAAATCGGGCATGTCTACAAAAAAGTCTGGCAGAGCTCATGGTGTCCCTTGTCGATCTCACCCGCACTTTCATTTATTTCACCTGAAAACATAAATTTTTGTATTCTATCAAAATTCGAGTACTAATAAAAAAAAAGATTAACAGATACTATAGAATGGTTCATGAACAGTTGAAGAGAAGTTCTGTAACGATTTGAAGTCGAAGACACATTGTAGATCTTGGAAATACAGGCAAACCTTTTTTTTTGCGGGAGATAGGGACCGCACAAAAAAATCGTGCAAAACTTCACCAGTAGCTTTAAAAAATCGTGTTCGGTACACATTTTTAGAATAACTTTTTTTGTGCAGTAGATAGGGACCGCATAAAAAAAAGTTTCCCCCAAGAAAATAACTCAAATTCACGCCGTTCACAGTTCAATTTCATATTGTTTCCATGCTTTGCGATGGGACAGTTTCCCTTTTCGGTTGCGCGTGGCTGTTTTGTGCTTTTAGTTGCATGTCGAAACATGTTGCTGTAAGAAATCATGTCATGCAAAAACTTAGAAAAACTTGGAGCATTTGATGGGAGGAGGTGAATGATTTCTGCAGTGGATAATTGAGACGCAAAAATGCTTTTTTCGCACTGAAATGCATATAAACCATTAAAAAAATGAAATGAAATGAACGATAACTTCGTTAAATATGCTTCTTTTCATACACCGCACAAAAAAATCGCACAAAAAAAACCGCACGAAAAAAATCGCACAAAAAATTCGCACAAAAAAACCGCACAAAAACAGATTTTACTGATATGGAAAGCCTTAGGGTGTCGGTATTACCCTGATTTCCCCTACCAAATTTCAATAAAATCCAAGAAGGTCGCGTCAAACTTTTCTGTTTTTGGACTGATTTGACATGGGTTTGCTTAGCTGTAAACCAATGAGGTACATATGAGGTGGAGCAGTAGGCAGAGTATACTTGGATTGGTAAATAAAATATGGTGTTGTCACTATTTGCATTCTATATTTTTTTTTAAAAGATGATAATTGTAAAGTGACTTACTTCCATCATTTAAGGAGCAAAAACGTCCAGAGAACAGTCTTATTTTAAGTCCTCAGAAATATCAGAATTTTCAATGAAACGTTGCTTATTTGTAAACTTTTTTTATCAAATCATATACGCCGGTACTGGGAGCCTTAAAAATATCATCATATCATCGCGAAAATAACGAAAATTTGTTTGTTCCTATGAAGGTGAAAGAGTGAAAATGACACACAAAAATATCACTTTTATTCATCTTTTCCGACATCATTTCACAAATATCCACTGCACACTGTCACATTATCTTCATATTCAGTGGGAACTCTACGAACAGATTTGTTTTTAATTGATAAAAAACTTGCCGAAAAAAGCGTTTTAACATGAATGTGGAAGGCAATTGAATGTAAACACAAATATTGACGTCACAATGTGAAAAGTAGCTATGGCAGCGCATGCTATCACGCACACTACGCTTGCAAATTCTGCCATTAACTTAAAAATAGAAAAAAATAAATGTTCAGCGGGAAGATTTTAAATTACAAATTGACGGTATACATTTGACAGAATGTATAATGTGATAAAGAATAAGTATTAAGGATTGAGCTGAAGACCACGCTATGCAATCCTAACACACACATAATTTAGATAGCACAATACTATACTGCCGTAAACGACAAAATGAACAAAATCGACTCTTTTGCCGTTATGCATTCTACGCAATATAATACGTTTGCTCAACATGCAAACACACATTTTTTGTTCGAAAACATTTGAGCAACAGAGCAACCTGGTGATTACGTTTAGCTATGCGAACAAATGTTCATTGAAACAACTGATGTTCCGTATAAATAGATGCAAGCATTTACCAAATGTAAAAAAAAATGTTTTAATCCACAAAATCTCCTAGACCCTCTATTTGCTGAAAGTATCCTTAAACTGGACAGATTATTTCATTGGAAATTTGTATGGTTGCGCTTGTAGGCAAAAAAACAACAAAATTGCGTTTTCGCAACACTAATGGTGTTGGTGAGTACGTCTCCTATGCAAACATGGGCAGTATAACATCATGACCGATTCAACAGTCATAGATAGCTAACATTCGGCGGTGGCGTCCAAATGTTCGTTTGCAAGGCCGGGAGATGAGAGTTTAGGTTTAATTTTCCCAATTGTCCTTCTTCAAGTTTGGGAGCTGTGCGGCTCCTGAAACCGAGGAATCACCCACCACGCTCTGTGACACCGTATCGCTGCGAGCCAGGAGATAGTAACGCACCAAGTATGTGAATACAAGGTGGGATGTTTCAATAAAGCATAACGGGTGTTATCGGCAAGGTTATCGATATAATATTTTATTTTCACACAGCACGGTCGTCCCAATCCGCACTCTTGTCATTATAATTTTTCATACGGTCGTCTCGATTCGCAAATAATTGTACTTCTATTTTTACACAGCGCGGTTGTCCCGATCCGCATTCTTATCATTATAATTTTGTCAATAATACGGTCGTTCCGATCCGCAAATATTTTTACTTACATTTTAACACAGCACGGTCGTCCCGATTCGAACTCTTATCATTACAACCGTACCCGTTTGTCCGTCCCAAAAATACTTATTGTATAAAAAGAAAAAAGTCATAAATTAAACTAGAAAGAGGTCACATTTTGTTAGTGCCGAGAATTTTCTATTTGAACGTACCGTGCATGCAGAAACTGTTTTTTTTTTATTTTTCTTATGTTGGTACGACCTAAAGACGCACATCCGTCAGGTTTTAGTGCAACACGATAGTTGGAGTCTGCCTGGATGCAGGATGGAAGCTGAAAGATGAAATTGAATTTTGGACACCCACATTAGAAATCCGGCGTGCAAGCAACCAAACAGGACGCTGAAGTAAAATGTGGTGGCTGAAAGATGTGCTCGAAAATTGTACAACAAAGTTTTGACGAAGTACGAATGATGAATGCTGATGGATGACGAAACGTACGTGAAGATGGATTATGGACAGCTCCCCGGCTTGGAATTCTATAAGGACACTGCCAGAGAAGATGTCGAGAGGTGTTTCAGTGGTTCCGTGACGATAGGATTAATTGGAATAGACCTCGATCCTCCGAATTGCCCCCAATTCCGCCCGATCGAAAAATATTGGCCATTCGTCAAGCGGATTTTTTTTGTACCTTTAAACCAATATTTTAGTCGAGAAATTTGAAAAACTATCTTTTTCTTCACATTTATGAAGTTCAGACATTTACCCCACAAAGGAATTATCGAGAATACCATTATTTACCGAGTTATAGCCATTGGAGTGATGCGGTATCTAATCTAGCACGGTCATAACAATTAACTTCGAACTCATTTTCTTCTAAACTAGTTTTTTCAAACTATCGTACGCGATATGTCAAGTTCTACTGAACCGATTAATGTCGAATTTAAATGAATGTATAGATTGTATTCATCTCTCTATCGCATGAGCCAATAAAAAAATCACAAGTTTTTAATTTGAATATTTTGAAAAAATGAAACGTGAAATAAAACGTTTGAACCTGCATTTTTTTTCTCAAAAGAAAAACATTTTGCCAAAAAACATGTTTTTGACTTGTCCGAGATTCATGCGATAGCGGCTTCTTTACAGATTCAGAATCTGTTATATTTTTATTGTTTCAGATAACCAGAAGTGCTGGAATCGTGTAAACCATGACACAACTTTTTACGTAGAACTACGTCTTTCATTAAGGGTTCCAAATCAGAAAACAGGTGACGTTTATATGAAATAAAGTTAACGTTAATAACTATTTTTGCCGCGAACGGATTTAGGCGATTTACATACTAAACGAATCGGAAATTCCCTAAGATTTGTTTATTATGCTATACATTAGAATCTCCTGGTTTGTAAATGGTTGAAATACATAAAAATTTTAAACGCTTCCATTTTCTCATACATTTGTTGTGTGCTTTCCCGAACAGAGCTGTCAATAACGAGCAACTTAACGATGAGCAACGAAGGGGAAATCGTAGGATTCAAAGTCTCCGTGAACAAAGGAAAACAAGAAGAATGAAGAGGAATACTTGCCTAGAGTATAAAGAGTGGATCTCGCTGAGGCAAACTTTCATTCGGCATCGGACTGTTGAGTAATTCAGTTCACTTTGCTTTCGCTGCACTTCGATCCAAGATTGGACCCCACCAGTGGTAATCCATATCGTCGTGTGGATTTTCCAGTTCGTTTTCGCGTTATTCGTATCGTGTGTTTTTCTTTCCGCGTTATAAATTGGACGCTTCGCGTAGTGTGTGATGAGCAAGAAGAAGAGGAAGGCTGGCTCGAGCCGTGCAAAAAACGAAGCGTCATCCAATGATGCACGCGATGTTGGTGCAGTGAAAAGCGCTCGCACTGAACCGAGCCTTCGCGAGTGTGTGACACCGCATCGAACAACAGCGAAGTAGGCGACTTCGGCGCGTCGGTCGAAAATGTAAACGCTATTACCCAGGCAGTAATCAGATTCAAGCTCTCCCCGCTGTTGGTGAAGTGGCGGCTTGACAAGCTCATCAGCGAATTCGCATCGATGGGTGTTACTGCAGAGTACAATCTGTGTGGTCTTCAGTCTTTTTCTAAGCAGTTAACATTGTTTGTTTTTCGTCATCATAAGGGCTTCGTTGGTGCCTTTGACATTGCATGAATGCATTAAACTGACGTTATGGCGAAGCAGGCATTAAGGTTGTGCGCCAAAAAATCCATTAGGGAATACCAAGCATCTTGAATGTCGTACTGGAATGTTATAAGTTATTTGGCCTCGCGTGCCAGTCGCAAAACTGCCTTCAACTAGGATTGCATTTGCGCTAATCTTAATCATAATGAAGCAATGCTACTGTTTCCGAGGTTGTTGATATTAACAAATAGAGTTTATTTCGCTTGGAAGTAAATGTCGTTCTGGAATTTTGTATGTGATTAGGTTTCGCTTGCCAGTAGCAAAACTACCTCCACTAAGGGTGATAGCTGCGCTTATCTCGAGCAAGAGAAAGTAACTTTTTTCGAGGCCAGTAATATTAACAGAAGCGTTTCTTTTGAGAATAGCGCAAAATGATTAGAAGTGTTGATATTCCTAGTAGTTTGAAGCCACCAATGTATGGCTATGTATGCATGCTATGGCGAACGCTTGTTTGACGCTTGGTTTACGTTGTACGAACGATGCCTTAAGGTGCAATCCCACTGAGGCAATACTAAATATTAGTAGCATGATATTTGATACATGAAGTGTTGTCATTGTTGTTGTTTCCTCGCGGTGCCAAAGATATATTGATGTAGTTAGGATTCGTGCACAAATTACGTAATGCTAAAAATCCGGAGAGGCCACCGGAATAGCGTTCGAGGTAAATTTTCAATGGATTGACATGAAATAAATTGCGACATACGATCAGCTAGTGTATTGTTCTGCAAAGGCAAAACTAAATCATCAACTGATTCTACAATGAAAAAAACATCTCAGAGAGTATTCTACTAAGCAGTTGTTTCTAAAATTTCACAGTATTATAGAATAATATCCGAAGGTATAAACAAGCGACTTTTATAAAATAACAGCGAAGTTCTACGTCAACAATGCGGTCGTATCTTGAACACAACCTCCTATATTTTTTTTTTGAAGCCACTCACTGATGTTCTTTAACTATTCTAATTAAGCATATTTTCATCCGTAAATTTTTTTTGGTTAAAAGATAGTTGAAAATCTATTGTTAAAAGATAGATAAACAAACGATGATATAATGGATAGTAAAAATATTCTTCGTTTTATTTTTTTTGAAGCTCGAAAAAAAAAGCCCAAAATTCGTGCCACTACACTAGAATATCCCTTTAACCAATCACGAGATACAACTGATTTTGGATTGCGGGTTCTAAATGAATCATGCTTCAATGCATTAACATTGTATTTAGATACTTTGGGAAAAATTGATAAAATTCTCTACAAAGCTATATGTGCTGCCTCGTATTTCGAAAAAGATGACTCACAAAATCCCACATAACGTTCCGCATAGTGAGGCTTGGTTTAGCAGGTGACCACTTTGTCATATAAAAAAATTCAATTTGATTACATAATCCCTTCAAGTTTTGAGGTAGGACTACGTCTTTCATTTCTATACTGTGGTGTGATTTCAAAGTTTTGAAAACGAAAGCGTTACGCCGGAGAACGAGATTTTGAGCGTTAATAGCTCCTAAACAACTGAACGAAATGGTATGATAAACATTGCAGATATATTCAAGTCGGCAATACTTTAATACTCCCATGCATTTTTACACTCCAAATGCAACGCTTTGGCTTAATTAAGACTGCATTGGAAGATATCTCTTCATGTTGCCAGCTCACTGAACTTCAACACATATCGTTTGATGATTAGGCAAAATGTTGATAACTATTTGCTGCGATAACTACTACCATAATGCATGAATCGGCTTAAATTGGGATTTGTTGGCAATTGAATTCGTAAATAGTTTCATTCATTCATTAATTTAATCAATAATTTAATCCATACATACAAAAGAAAGTTTTGCGCAGCGCCGATATCGCACCCAATTAGGAACATCCGAGGTGGGATTATTGCTAATTGAAGAAATACAATTGATTTCTAAGCCAACGGTAGTCCTACATCAACCTTGTGGTTATATCATAAGTATAACTCATTCAGTTTTTTCAGTAATAAAGGGTGTGTCACATCAAATTGCATCACGGAAAAAACGCTGTAGAAATTTTATTTCTAGGAATTATATCTTCAGCTTTCGCTTATAATCAGATAAGAGTGTATAGATCACGTTGGCCATGCTTCACTGTCATTTTTTCGTAAATTTGGAAAAATGTCGTCGAACGAAAAAGAGCGTCGTGAATTAATCCGAGAGTTCTCACATCGGGACATCGGTAAGATGCTGGGAATCGTCCAATCCACGGTCAGCAGAGTACTAAAACGATACTTCGAGAACCTAACCATCGACCGGAAGGTGAAGAACGGCAAAAATGGATGCTCCGTCAGTGAAAAAGATCACATGCGCGTAGTTAAGCAGTTTAGACATGATCCGAGAAGTTCGGTCCGGGATGTCGCCAATAAGCTGAATTTGTCAAGTTCATTCGTCCAGCGGACCAAGCAACGGGAGGGCCTGCGTACATACAAGGTTCAGAAGGCTCCTAACCGTGACGAAAGGCAAAACATGGTGGGGAAGACGCGAGCCCGGAAGCTGTACACCGAAATGCTGACGAAGCCGCATTGCCTGGTAATGGACGACGAAACCTACGTCAAAGCGGACTTTCGTCAGCTGCCGTGCCTGTTGTTCTTCTCCGCAGAGGACAAATTCAGCGTTCCGGAGGAGATTCGCAAGCAGAAACTATCCAAGTTTGCCAAAAAGTACATGGTGTGGCAAGCGATCTGCTCTTGCGGAAAGCGGAGCGCCCCCTTCGTGATGACCGGCACGGTAAACGGGCAGGTTTACCTTAAGGAGTGCCTACAGAAGCGCTTACTACCACTATTGAAGCAGCACGAGGGCCCGACCATCTTCTGGCCGGATCTCGCTTCGTGCCACTATTCAAAGGACGTGTTAGAGTGGTACGAAGCCAACGGGGTCACCTTCGTGCCAAAGGAAATGAACCCGCCCAACGCGCCGGAGCTTCGCCCAATAGAGAAATATTGGGCGATTATGAAGCAGGCCCTCCGGAAGAACCCAAAAGTTGTCAAATCGGAGGCGGACTTCAAGAGAAAATGGATTTCTGTTAAAAAAAAACTACAACCTGACGTTGTACAGAACCTTATGGACGGGGTAAAGAGGAAGGTGCGAGCATACGGGCTTGGGCTCGAAGTATGAATAAAAAGAAAATGCCAAAAGTTGTTTAATAGTTTTTATTTTACTGTCTAAAATTTTCAAAAGGATCGGTCTACTGGGCGAATTTCTACAGCGTTTTTTCCGTGATGCAATTTGATGTGACACACCCTTTACATTTAATCAATTTCACCTCGGATGAAGGTACATAAAGACGCTTTGTGATGATTGTAATTTCATCACTGATTGAAATATGTATCATTTTGGAGTCACCTGTTTTTTAGTTGTGAAATTTGTTCCCTAAATTTAGTTGTTCGTAAAATACGGTTTTTGCTGACATTTTCGATTAAATATTTATAAATAAAAATGGACCACCAGTTGTGTTGCTAAGCGCAAAACTTGAGGAAGGAATCGTTCGATTAGGGTGTATTTATATTGCAGTATTGGTCTCTACCCATAGAGCAATGATACGGAGGGAAAAATCGGAAAACTCTAAGGATAAATGGAGAAATTCTGAAAATTGAATTACCATATTTTTTTAAATTACATCGGCATAAGCGTTGTTAGTCTTTTTGATGTTTGCGCAAACGAAATTGATCCTTGTTCGAAACTTTGTTGAAATAACGCACTCCTATGGCTTCTATCTATATAAATAAAAAATGACTGCCAAATATGTTGGTAAGCGCAAAACTCTAGGTAGGAGCCGGGAAAGCTCGAAAAAAAATAATAATTCCCATATGTTCTACAATGACATCGTTGGTAGTCCTATTGAATTTCGTGACGAAGTTCGCCGGGTCAGCTAGTATTGGAACAAAATTAAAACAATATTTTTTTCGATAATTCCTATTTTATTGGTGTATATCAATATTCAATACTGAGAGGTGATACATATTTGTATCATTCAGCAAACGTTGGCTGAGCGAAGAAAATAATTAAAACAGCTGCACGTGGCATTTTGAGCTGGAATTTGATTACACCCGAGTGGGTTCATATTTTGCCACTCCCAAAGCGCGCCTCACTTACCCGCCCACAGTTACGCCGACATGTCAGCGCGACTCGAACACCTTTTAAAAATAGTTGCTTTGCATAAAAAATCAATTAAAGTCCGCTCCTCTGCCACAGACATGTAATAATAGGATAGCAGAGAGAGAGAGAGTGAAACAATTAATGGAATTACATCGCAGAGGCGGTTATTTTTCTTGCAAAGTTACAAGAACCGAAGAACTCCCATCAAGATGATAATAATGACGATGGCTGGGACGTCGAGATGCCATGAAATATCGAGAAATGCCACCGCCAATAATTGGTGACATGGGGTTCATAATTGCGGGTTGGGGGAACAATAATGAGAGCACCAGCTTCGAACCAAACGATCGAAAATTATGACCTGCAAACTATTAATAATGCTTACATGGCATGGCGATCGGGTTAGCGTTCGGAATAACCTGATTCCGAACCGTTGTTTGATTTAGATCGTTCCGATTGAAACGAGCGTATCTGTCGTTGGCATAAACACTCTGAGCTATCGGTAATCAATCATTATATCCTTCCCAGATGTTGGCAGAAGAAGGTGTGGGGGGGTGGTATACTAACCTCTATTCAGTCGATAACGGTGGTGTTTCTCCACCAGTGAGGGTGATGCCAGCGTTGCAATCTCGCCTATCGTAATGATGCCCTGGGCAGGGCACATCGCATCCGGACACGAAACTTCGTAGGCACCCTCGGAGATCTCGAACTCGATGTACGCCGTCATACACTGCAAAGAGATGGGTAGAGAGAAAAGAAAAGGTGGGTGGTGAGTGTCGCACGAATAACGATGGTTCAATTTGATATGAAAAGCAAAATATTAGGGAAAGAATACATTCTTAGAGAATTACAATCGATGATGTGCTTAAATATCAGTAAGCATTAATAGCAATCAAATGCATTGATTGCGTTTGAATTTAACGTGTAATTTTCATCATAACGAATATTTCAGATTTTCTTTGCTTTCAGATTTTTTTTTGTAAGTCATTTCAATGTTTCGAAGTTTATTTCCGGAAGAAATTGGAGCCATTTGTTAAGCGAGTGAAATTCCCTGAAGGAGATATACGATTTTTTTTAAGTGTCTTTCGGTATGTGAAGCTTTCCGCTGCATTGAACCTTGGAACAGGATTTCTGAAGATCTCTTGCTACTGGATAATATAACACAGCTATGTTTTTGTGTTGTGTATTAATTTTTTTTTTCATAATACATATATAATTTCTTTTTTATATATAAATATAATTAGTTTATCTTCTTAGTGTTAGGCATTTCTACTTTTTATGTTCTCAGTTTTGTAACGCAAATTTTTCTAAATGAAGGGAAACGAACCCTCCGATGTTAATATGAGCATCGTAGATTTTCCTAGTAATTTTTCTGAAGTTCGTCCTTTAAAGAAAAAAATTATCAATCACAGTCAAATTCGACACCCATCCTAACAAACAATACGACACAACCAACAAATGACCCTGTTTCACTCAGTTCGGTTCAAAGTCCAATTAATTCTCCTCAACATCCAATCATTGAGAATGTTCCTTCCAAGAATCTTTCTCGAATTCAACAATACCAGCACGTTTCGGGATCATCGAAGAAAAGGTTGGGGGGTATTCTTCCGTCCCAAAGGGAAACCTTTGAGAGTGACCCAAATTTGTAAAGACTTGAAGTCTAAATACTCAAGTGTCTTGGAAATTACAAAAGTGAATAAAGACAAACTTCGTGTTGTGCTCTCGGATTACAGAGACGCTAACGCGGTTGTTACTAATTCTTTGTTCACTGATGAATACTGAGTGTATATACCGGCACACATCGTTGAAATCGATGGTGTGGTTTCGGAAAAATCTCTTCAACTAGAAGATTTCGAAAAAGCAGAGGGTATTTTTCATGATGTAAAACTTCCTCATGTGAAAATTTTGGAAGTGAGATCCCTGAATTCATTTATAACTGATGGTAACGAAAAAAAATGTTTCCCATCTGTCTCTTTTAGAATCTCCTTTGCGGGCACAGCTCTTCCAAATTATGTGCTTATTGATAAGCTTCGTCTTCCAGTCCGATTTTATACTCCCAAAATAATGACATGCACTAATTTCAAACAGTAAGGTAACACTAAAACCTTCTGTTGCAATAGAATTAAGTGTTCTAAATGTGGAGTCGACCATGATGAAAGCTCTTGCAATTACAGATGCTGATAAATGCATTCTTTGTGGAGGTGTTCCTCACACAGTTAAGGACTGTCCAAAGTACAAATCCCGTTCGATTAAACTTAAACAGTTACTTCAGGATCGTTCTAAGCGATCCTTTGCTGATATACTCATGGCAGCTTCACCTCAGGTATCCGATGTTTCAAAAAATCGTTTCTCTGTTTTATCAGAGGATGATGAATCAGATACTATTTTCGATCCAATATTCGCGAGAAGAGTCAGGAAGAGAAAAAATACTCCTCCTCCAAGCATTCTTAAAAAAAAGAGGATGATCCCCTAATTAACCAGAAGCTTCTTCTCATTTTCCGCTCCTTCCAACAATAACCTTCCTGGTTGGGAATCCTCTAACTATGACGTTCATTTCCCTGAATTGTCAAGTCATTCCAGAATTGCTTCTCAATCGGTTCCCAATCATTTTCAGGAGGTGTTTCCTTTTCTTCAATTGTTGGAAAGTGCCAAAACTTGACACTTTCAAGCAAATGTTCCATTTTTTGAATTGTGATGTGTTTGCTCTATCTGAAACATGGCTTCGTTCGGACAATTTGTTAAACATCCATGATTTCATTATTATTCGTTTCGACCGCAATGATTCCTATGGGTATTAGAAAATGCTATCCACTTTACAGGATTCCACTGCCTTTAATCACAGGAATTGAAATTCATGCGTGTCTGGCACATATCAAGGGTAGAGATTTGTGCATTACTTCTATTTATATCCCACCAATTACAATGCTCAAGTATCGAAACCTTGTGAATATAATTGAGCTTCTACCGCTACCTGATCTCATTTTGGGAGATTCCAACTCACATGGCATTGGCTGGGGTGAGTGTTTTGACGATCGTAGAGCTAATTCTATTTATGATCTATGCGATGAATTCAACATGATAATTTTGAATACAGATGATATAACAAGAAATGCTCCTTTATCAGGCCACGCAAGTCGCTTAAATTTATCCCTTTGCTCTTCCTCTTTATCATTAGATTGTTATTGGAAGGTTATCCAAGATTCACATGGAAGTGGTCATTTGCCGATCACCGTTTCTATTTCAAATAATTCCAAATCGTCCGGAACTATAAATGTTCAGCATGATTTATCTTGAAACATTGATTCGAAGAGATATTCTTCAATTATTTCAGAATCAGTGGTATTAGTTCATGAGTTACCTCCGTTAGAAGAATATAATTTTCTAGCTGGATTAAGTCATGACAGGGCTATTGATGCTCAGACGAAACGTTTTCCTGGGAATTCGTTTCGCAGACGCCCTCCTAATTTGTGTTGGGATCAAGATTGTACAAATCGTTATAACGAAAAATCGAATGCGTTCAAGGATTGGCATAAATCGGACTCCTGTGAACGTTACGACAATTACATTTATTTGGAGCGTAAATTCAAAAGCTTCATTAAAGCCAAAAAGAGAGGCTATTGGCACCATTCTGTGAATGCGCTTTCACAAGAGTCTTCTTTGAGCACTCTTTGGAGAGTTGCCAGACAAATGAGAAATTCATCTCATTCATGAACATGAACAAGTTAAACATTCTGAAAGGTGTGTCTCTGACTTCGCCAAGAAGATATGCCCAGACTCCAAATTTGAAAAAATGCTAACCTTAGGCATTCAAACTAAGAAAATTTAGCTATATCATGAATTTCTGACCCTGGAAAGCCCATCTGCTTTATCTGGTTTTCATTCAGTTTCTTCAATTTTGTTCAATCCTTCTATTAATTTTGACTTGTCAATGAAAGTTTATGTGAGTGGTATTTCAGGTGATTTCCGCCAAACAGTTATGTCTGCATCATTGTTGTCAAGATATAAACATATTGGCTCAACCAAAACTTTTATTCACTGATGGATCTAGTCTTAATGGATCCACAGGCTTTCTCTTTCTTTTCTTGGATGGCACTAACGTTCCCAGTGGAACTTTTGCCTTCTCAACGTAAGTATTTCTTGCGTCATTTTTATCAGAAATACTTAGTTGGGATTTCTATGCCGGATAACACGCCTCGAATGTATTCTGGAGTGGCAAGCACTAGAATACGCGTGACCACAATGCAAGTCGGAAGAAATTTCTTTGACGAAAAATCTCCCGGCCAGAACGGGAATCGAACCCGAACCCCCGGCATGATAATGGGGGACGCTAACCACTCGGCCACGGGAGCACATTCCTCAGACTTTGGGGTATTTAATAATAACTTCTCCACATCCTGTAAGCTTAGTTTACCCTGTTCGGTGTTTGTTGCGGAATTGGCTGCAATATACACTGCTTTACAACATATTCAGTCCTTGTCACCCGAACATTTTTACATTTTTTTCTGATAGTCTCAGCTCTTCAGAGGCACTTCGTTCGGTAAGGTCTAGATATTTTTCGTGTTTCTTGTCTGGAATCCAACAGATTTTAAGTGTTTTGATGAGTAGATCATTTAATATCACTTTTGTATGCATTCCCTCTCATTGTTCGATACCAGGAAATGAAAAAGCAGATTTTCTCGGTAAGAAGGGCACTATGGAAGGACTCTTATTTCATAGACCCATTACTTTTAATGAATATCTCCATTTTTCTAGAGAATGTGCACTTGAATACTGGCAGACAAGTTGGAACGGTAGGGAAAAGGTCGGTGGCTGTATTCTACACCCAAACTGGCGTTGGCAGAAAACATGCCATCTTTGGCAGAAAAGATGCCATTTCCTGGTCATGAGAGTCAAATGCGCAAATAATGAGTTATTTTGAAGCTTAAAAATGGTTTGTATGTATGCGAGCAGATATCTCTTTCTGTTTTCTTTTCTCTTTTCATTTGGGATTGTGCAAAAAAAAAGTCCATACGACGTCAATGGGGATCGAACCAAGGCCGGCTGGAATGCGAAGCTACTTTACACGACGACCACGCTATCCAGATAGTTGCCAGCGCTATTATGTATTGGGGGGTAGAACATTTTATGTTATCTTTCAGCTCATTTAATGTAATAAATTGGGATGCCAGAAAATGTGCTAAAAATTAACTTTGGGTGTATCATTCCTAAAGTTTCTCTCAAATCATGGTTCAAAGGTCATAATTATTCTCGTGATTTCATACGGGTAGTGTGCAGACTCATGTCTAATCATTATTCCTCGAATGTTAGTGATAGTAACCTATGTATGTAATGTAATATTATTTTATTATGAATAATTATTTATATTGTACCTTTTCTTGAAAAAACAATAGGGTTTTTATCCCTTTTTGAGAAAGAACATTTGCATAGTTCTACTCACAGAGGCTTTTCTCTTTTCATAAACACGGCTCACTGATGCTTAACGCTGCTGAGCCAGTTGAAAATAAATTAAATTAAAAGAATAAACAATCACACCGTTGTCAGTTGCTTTTATGACCATGCCGAAAGAGACGGAAAACATAATTTGAAGTTTCAAGAAATAAGCGAAAAGGGTTTCTCGAATTTGTTACTAATCCCTCACTATCCTATTCTTTGGAACGATTACTTCTTACGCCAAAAATTGGATTCATTGTTGAAATAGTAGGATAAATGCGAATTTAAAAAAGAATCACCGGCGGACATTCAAGGACATTTCTTTGCTATCGCAGAGAACAGTACGTAGGAAGCGATCAAGCGGCCTGATGAAAACCCTGCTTTAGCAGAAGCAGCCTCTCAAGCGTGGAATTATTTTCGCTGCCTGTCGTATAAGTGTTCTGCTACATTGAATTTAATTTAATTTATGATATTTATCCTTTCCCTCGTTGCTGTACGATACAGCGTCGAGAAAATTCCGCGCCCTTGAGGCTCGTGCTCGAAAATCGGAGTGTTGTAAACGGGTCAGGATAGGAAGCTGCCCTGACCTGTTTACATAACATGTATCTTGAATTCTTTGTGGCACTCGCGCCACAAAATAGAGCATCATGCAAGTGCAATCCGCTATCTCCCGGTGACATGAAATTTATGCACCGTGGTGACCCTATAACTCTACAGCATGATGTAAAGCAGCCAAGAATTGAAAAGTTAAAGCTTCTGTGCGTCATTCGAATAATGATGATTACATTCGAAGCATTGATTTGCGCTGCTCTCATCACCACGCAGCATCTTTTCGGATCGAAAACCACACAATCAGTGGCTATGGAAGATGCACAAAACAGCACACGTGAATAAACAGATTTTTTGAGGCCATAGTTGCAAATCAATGCTTCTCCTCCTGCGTCAATCGGCTACACTCCTGTTTCGCGTAACGTTTTGATCGTCCATTAACAATATAATCGCTTGCGGCAGAAGGATGTCACGTAATTTTCATTAACGTCATCCCCCCGAATGATCTCTTCTCTCGGCGGATGCTGTCGTAAGCTCGAAACATGAACTTCGCTTCGCTTGGTTTCCTCGTGCATGTAATGTAAAGAAAACAAGATTTTTTTTTTCAAGTCGAACAAAAGTGTGCTGCCAATATTTACAATGAAAATTAATGTTTTCAAGTCATCAACGCTCTTCTCGAAAAGGGGTGTTATTGAAGTACAGATATAATTGCTACTGATTGATGAAAAACGATCAATTGGCTTGTTAAAAATGCTGTTTACAGCACGTGGCGTGACAATTCACGGGAGGCGATAATATATTGCATATATATGTTTGTTTATTATCGTTTTTGTGATTAATTCGCTACTCTGCCACAATAATGGAAACCCGATGACATCGACATATATTGTAATGATGATGTTTGTTCATCATACAATCATAAACGTCGTTGAAAGGAAAAATCACCTTATTCAGTGATTTTTGTTTCTACCGGATCCACGAATTCGCATATTGATATGGTCATTACAGAGTGCCTCATTTTGTATCAAAATCATGTTTTTTCAGTTGGTGGTATCGACTTCTCAAGATCTACTAGACCGATTTGGCTGAAATTTTTTATCAGCATGTGAAAATAAATTATCTAAAGCGTTACATAGTCGTTTTCTGATATCTATTTTTTCGATTTTTTATGAGCTTCTAAACAGCGATTTTTTCTGAAAAATAACTCATTTTTAACAAAAATGGTCGCCATTTCGGCAATTTTTCGAATTTTCAAAAACCCTTATGTAACACTTTAGGAATTGTCTTAAAGCCAAAATATTCATTGGAATTCGTTCTGCGACAGTCCTTTGCTTCAGAACCGATACCACCGACCGATTTCACCGATTTTCAGGCAGCATCTACGCATCCAGCTGTCAACAGCGTAATAATCATTATTCGTGCAATAAAAAAATGGAAAATACATCTTTAAATATACCTTAAACAATAACCAGAATACCCGAACAACGCGGCGCAGTTTTTATCATGAATTTATTATTTCGTGATGAAATTGATTCTAAGATCAATGTAAGGTAGGCGAAGTCTCCATTTAACTAGGATAAGGAACCGAGGCGGCACCAAGCCGCCGATGTCGGGCACCGATTCGCCGTCGGAAGCGGCGGCCTCTCGCAAACACACCTTTGTTCCGCCGATTGCCCGGTTTATTTGAAACATAGGAGACGATCCTCTAGTTAGGTCACGGAATACGTTTACCTGGTGCATTACGTTTGCCCATTAATTATGCATGTCATGCATTTTGATTGACTGGTTACGGACGCGATGCAAATAAACGTATATAAATACTTCCTGATAATAGAATTTGCGTATTACTTGTGTATATTTTTCTTTCGGGTATTTGTCGCATTCGGATATTTGTTACATTTGGATGCATGTCTTTCGGGTAATTGTCTTTCGGGACAACATTTTTTCATCTATATGTATGATCGTTGTAAAGCTTTTCCAGAGAGAAAATCCCAGATTATTTCCACTATGCACCGATATGTCGATTGTTCAAAAGAGTGCTAAATAATTTTATGAAACCAGAATAATTGACAAAGGGCCTGACCGGGTAAGGGAGTAAAAAGTGCCCCCAAACCAAATCACCAGCTGTATGGCAAATATTGTATAGGATATTAAATAACATTTTGGCGTTTTTTTTTTGAACCACTATGTGGTTTAACATATGCTCTATGGTGAAAAACGTACTTTTTAGTTTATTTCACGCCATCCTCAAAAACTTCGAGATAAAAATTTGAAAAAAATACTGTGCATCTCACTACGGTGTATCAAAAGAAAATTCTATCAAAAATTTAAGCACTAAAAAATATTAAAATTTTGATTATTTTTTTTGGAATTTAGAGGTTCAGTACTACTCTAATTCATATTTAAATGTGTTCCTACGACTTTTCTAGATATGTGTGATTTTTTTCACTGTTGTGCGGTACAAAAAAAAATTTTTTTTTTATATTCCCAAAGGGGCCTGGCTGGGTAAGGGAGTAGGGAGTAGGGAGTAAAAAGTCCAACAAACCAAATCACCAGCTGTACGGAGAATATTGTATTGGGTATTGACTGAATAAAACATTTTGGCAGAAGTACCATATATTTGAGTCCATATATGGTACATCATAGGATCTATGGTGAAAAATGCACCTTTTCATCTTTTTTCACGTCGGGACTTTATTCGAACCTTTTCCCGACTCATGTCCAATCACTGTTCGTTAGACGCACTACTTTTTCGTTTTAATCTTGCCGACAGCAATCTCTGCATTTGTGGCAATGGTTACAACGACATCGAACACGTTGTTTGGTCGTGCGAGTTGTATCTTGTCGCCAGTATCGAATTTAGCCCGAGGAAGGCAGCCCAATGTGTCGGTGAGAGATGTGTTGGCTCGGTTAGACCTTGATTACATGTCCCAAATATATGTTTTCCATAAAGCTATCGATCTTCGAGTGTGATTGTTCTTACATCCTTTTCCTCTCATTTTCCCCTCCTTTTCGTCCTTCGCGAGCTATCGGTTCCCTTCCTACTAACATTAGAATAAGTTGCATTGAAAAAAAATATTGGATATAAGGATAGTTTTAAGAATTAAGTGTGATGTGTCAGGGTGAATGAGAATATAAATGTAAGTGTGAGTGTGAGTATTGTTATAATATCCTCGCATCCCATCCTTTTCCTAATGAAGATATGTCAGCCTTCTAAACTCGAGTCGACCGCGAGTAATCGGTTTCCTATTTTATTAACCATAGATTTAAGGAAACATGTTAATATATTCTAGTAAAAATATAGTTAGGAGTTTGGCTCCTTCAAACCTGTGTAACTGAGCCTGTAAAAATAAACGGATTAATAAAAAAAAATATTTTTTTTCACGCAATTCTTTAATTAATGATGATGATGGCCCACCTCATACCCCTACAAAGGTTTGAGCAGGACGATTTATCTTATAGATAATAATTAAGTTTAAAAATATCAAGAGACCAGTATTATAAAAAAAAGAAGCGAACTGGATCTGTTGCAGGCATAAATATCTATTAATAGAACAGTAAAAATAGGCACAAACTGCGAAAAAAAAACAAACAATGTTCCTATCCATATTGACATTGACATAGTCATAGTCTCAACTTCAGGCCCAATGTTTTTTCTAAGGCATGTCAAGAAAATTTCCAACCCGGGAAGATCCTTGACTGATTGGGAATTGAACCCAATATCTAAAAGTTTCTACTTAGAACATAAAAGAGATCTGCTACAATCAGAAATAATCGATATTACCATCTGATGAAAGATAGTTTACGACAATTCCGAATCCCAATTCCAGTTTCCATTCCAGACCCTATATAAAAATTTCATTATGTGTTAGTTTTCTGCCAGTGTTCATTATTAACATTCGTCCAGGCCCACCAAACGCGCGCGAGGCTCAAACTTTCGTAGACAACGCTACTTATTTATTTTTTTAAATAATAATCTACAATTTTAACAAATTTAACAATACAAATTTAACAACAAAAAAACATCATCATCATCAGTACGAACATGGCAGTTTGAGATACCTGTAAATATTCTTTCTAATTTCAATTGATATTAAACATAAATAAATCATTTGACAAAAAAATTACGAAAACCTGTTTACAAAACAGATTTTACGTGGGAAATACACATTCACTTAAACTCTGCCATTGTTGCCGCACGTTTTATTTCTCTGGGCATCGAATTGAAAAAATGTATTCCTTTGTATAACAACGAGTTCTGCGACCTACTGAATATAAAGTTAGGTGTTCTTGCATCATCCGCGTTTCTAGTATTGTATCTATGAACATCACTTCCTCTTTCAATTCGATCACACAAGTATCGAGGCAGCATACCGTTTAAAATTTTGAAGACGAACACCATTGTCATTCTCAATAGCTTTGAGACAAAAATAAGAAAAAAAAACTGAAAGTACAATTTACTAAGGTGTATCGACGATATATTTTCATCAAAAAATCCAATAATAAAAAAAATTAAATAAGCGGTACAAAAAAATTATATATTTTCTGGCATTTAGAAATTTTTAATTTGAAAACTAAAATTAAAAAAACAATTATAATTTGGATTTTTTTCAAGTGTTCTTCTCATTAATCAGAATGGTCTTTCCACAAGGACTTTATTGTTTCTCACAGAGCTCTATCGTACTGTTGACTCCTATGAATTTGGTAAACCATCTAAATCCAATGTAAAGATAATCTAATATATTTTAAGATACGAGAAAGCTTTGTACAGCGCAATGCTCTAAATATACCGACAAAATTTAGACATATAAAAAACAAAATTTAAGTAAATATAAGAGCAGTACTGGGTCTCTAAATTCAAAATAAATTAAAAACGCCAAAAAAAATTTTTTTTCGCTCAATCCTCTTGAAAATTCAGGAAAATATTACGCAACCTGTGGAAAAACCAACACATACAAACGCATTTAAATAAAAAATTAGAGCAAAAGTGGGTCTCAAATTATAATTTTTTTTCAAAATTTCAAAATACCTGAAAATATATATATATATTTTTTTTTGCATCGCAAAAAACGCTCTAAAAATTCTGAAAAAATCACATATACCTAAAATAGACGTAGGAAGAAATTTGAATACAAACTAGTGTAGTACTGAATCTCAAAATAAAAAAAAATTAAAAATTAATTTAATTTTTTTTTAGAATTTTATTTTTTGATGAAAAAATTGTTTGAAGTTATTTATCGATACACCTTAGTAAGATGTAGATGTCTTTCAGTATTTTTTTTTCTTCATATTTTTGTCCCAAAGCTATTGAGAATGGCATGAAAAAAATAACCAAAGGGTGCATTCTTCACCATAGATCCTATGTTGTACCATAAAAGAACTCAAATATATGGTACTACTATAAAAATTTCATATTTAGCACCCTATACAATATTTTTCATACAGCTGGTGATTTGGTTTGGGAGCATTTTTTACTCCCTTACACAGCCAGGCCCTTTGGGAATATATAAAAAAAAATTGTACCGCGCAACACTGAAAAAAATCTGAAAAAAATCACACATATCTAGAAAAGTCGTAGGAACACATTTAAATATGAATTAGAGTAGTACTGAATCTGTAAATTCCAATAAAAAATCAAAATTTCAATATTTTTTTAGTACTTAAATTTTTGATGATTTTTTTTGATAATTTTTCTTGATACACCGTGGTGAGATGCACGTTCAGTATTTTTTCAATTTGTTATCTCGAAGCTTTGAAGAATGGCGTGAAATAAACGAAAAAGTACGTTTTTCATTATAGATCCTATGTTAAGCCACATAGGGGTTCAAAAAAATCGCAAAAATTTCTTATTTAATATGCCATACAATATTTGCCATACAGCAGGTGATTTGGTTTGGGAGCACTTTTTACCCCCTTACCCGGCCAGGCCCTTTGGCATGTGGAGGTTTTAGGGTGCAATGAATGTTTCTATGTTGGATGGACACTCCTCCGTCTTCTCCAAGGGGGGCTGCTATAACTCGAGAATTAATTAAGCAAACGAACCCGAATTAGGCGTGTGAACGTTTTGGGATGCAATGAGTGTTTCTATGTTGGATAGACACTCCTCCCCCCTCTCTAAGGGACGGCTGCCATACAAATGAAATACAAATTTCAGCATAACTCGAGAATAAATTGAGCGAACGAACCCAAAGTTGGCATGTGGAGCTAGGGTGGAATAAATGCTGCTATGGTGGATAGACACTCCTCCCACCTCTCTTAGGGGGAGGGCTGCTATATAAATGAAATACAAATTTCTGCATAACTCGAAAACTAATCAAGCAAATGGAGCCAAATTTTGGTTTCAGAGGACACGAAACGTTTCTATGATGTTCGAAAGTGGAAATGGATTTTAAAGTGATAAAACGCACTCTTATATCTTCTTCTATCTATATAAATAAAAATGGATCGCCGAATGTGTTGATGAGAGCAAAACTCGAAGAACGAATTATCCGATTTAGGGCTTTCTTCATTCTCTGTATCAAACATTTATTCGATGTAATGGAGAAACATGTTATTTGCAAGTGATTGAAAAATCTAGAACGAGAATTGTGTCTGAAAATAATCTGATATTATAATGACGAGTTTTGGTAGAAGTCCTAGGAAATTTATATCAAATTTAAATTATAAAGGGTCAAGTAGAAAATGAATCAACGAACAGTTCTGCGATTGAACCCATGATCGTAAGTAAAAAAACGTGAATGTTTGGAGGTATAGATAACAAGAATAAATTTTGGGCAGGGCGAAGTTTGCCGGGTCAGCTATTCATTCAATAAAATTTTCGAGAGAAATTTCACATACGGAAAAAATCTGTACCAATCTGTACTTTTTGACAAAAATCTGTAATCTGTACCAAAAATAACGAAAAAATCTGTACCTTTCCAGATAAATCTGTAAGTGTGGCAGCACTGGTTGTAAGTATTAGTTGCGTGAAAACATAGACAGCCGAATCAATTTCATACCGACTGTAGCGAGAAGGCTATAGACGAATTTCACGTCAACTCGACTGGCCGTTGGCAGCACGATCTCAGACAGCACTGAAACGTTGTGGGTGTAAAGACATGGGTCATTTAAGCAACTTTGCATACTTGAAATATTCGATAAATAATCAGACAACTTTTTGGAAAAAGCCTAAATTTTTTTCTTAAATTTTTACAAAAAATTATAACTTAAAAATTATGATACCTACAAAATTCATGTCAAAGGATGAAATGTAGGAAATTGTTTAAATTTTAACGAAAAAATACCAACAATTTTTTGGAAAAAAATTTTGCTGAAAAAAAGTTATTTTAAAAATTAAAATTCATTTTTCTCAGAAACGTTTTTTTTTAAATCTCAAAAATATATATATGAATAGTCCTTAAAATTTCCAACAAATCGTCCATACATCGGAAGATGGGCACTTTTACAGGGAAAAAGTTTTCATTGATAGTATTTTTTCAAAGAAAAAAATTAAAAAGTTGTTGTTCGAAAAACTTTTTCCATGTAAATGTGCCCATCGTCTTGTTGAAAATTCTAAGGGCTATTTATATCTATTTTTACAGAATTTCAAAAGCATATGTTTTCGAGAAAAATGAATTTTAAGTTTCGAAATATTTTTTTTTAAATGCAATTTTTTTCCAAAAATTTTTTTAATGAAAACCTAAGTAGTTTCCAACATTTCATTCTCTGACCTCTGATCTTTTTGTAGATGTTAAAGTTTTCAAATTAAGATTTTTCGAAAAAAAAGTTGAAAAAATTTAAAATTTGAAAAAAAACCTTCAAAACTATATCAGAACTACAAAATTTTAGTCAAAAAATAGAATGTAGAAAATTATTTTGGTTTTCATTAAAAATTATCCAAAATTTTCTTGGGAAAAAATTTAATTAAAAAAAATATTTTTTAAATTAAAATTCATTCTTCTTGAAAACATATGCTTTCAAAATTAGAAAATAAATAGATATAAATAGCCTTTAAAATTTCCAACAAGTTTTCCATACATCTGACGATGGGCACATTTACATGGAAAATGTTTTTCGAACAACAACTTTTTCCTGTTTCTCTCCGCAAAAATGCTATTGATGTTCAATTCGTAACATTTTGTTGTATAAATTGTCGCATTTTAAATGCTCTGCTTTTCTATTTAGAAACATGTCAAGAAAACGACAAAGTGAGAATTTACACACAAAAATGTTACGAGCAAAACATAATGTTTTTTCAGGAGTTTCATACAAAAATAACATATATTCCAAAAAATATAAAAGATAGAAAGTTGATGTCTTCGACAAAAGTTCATATTTTAGCAAGACCTAAAACTTTGTTGAATACACTATATCGCTATCTTGACTTTGAATAAAATTAGGATAAGTTGTATTTTTATATATATATATATATATATATATATATATTTATATATATATATATATATATAAGATATATATATATATATATATATATATATATATATATATATATATATAAATATATATATATATATATATATATATATATATATATAGATATATATATATATATATATATATATATATATATATATATATATATATATATATATATATATATATATATATATATATATATATATATATATATATATATATATATATATATATATATATATATATATATATATATATATATATATATATATATATTGGAATTTAAAAAAAATACGATTT